>NW_027312079.1:0-46023 GCF_040954645.1 Diabrotica undecimpunctata
ACCTGTTAAACCAAAATTTTTATTTTTAGAAAGCCATGTTTCATTAAGCAGAATGACATCAACAACATTGTGCTCGAGATAATTAAGTAAACTAGGTTTATGTTTATTTATAGATTGACAGTTCCACTGCAGTATGTTAAATGTCCTGTTGTTCCCCATCGCTTTCAATATCTGTTAGGTTGTTCAACATTTTTTCAATTTCTTCTTTTGTATTTTTTTGTAAGTTAGGTAAAAATATTTTAGGGTTAATTTTCTTGATGATATTTTCTATCAAGGCTGGAATTTCATTGATTATTTTACATTCTATTTTTTCTTTATACGCCATAAACTCGTCCCTGTAGGGATTAGGGATTATAGGTTGGGATGAGGTGTTTGTAGCATTTGGAAATCTTGGGAAAGTTGGTGCGTTTTTGATCGCAGTAGGAGATATAGCTTTACGCTTGTTTCTTGTTTTTTTAATGGTAGGTACATAGGATTGATTTTGATTTGTACCTTCAGGGATGTTAGGGGTTAAGGCGGGGAAATTTTGTATAGTATTGAGGATACCGAATCTATTATTTGTAGTTACCTTGGCGTATGAAGGATTGTTAGCTATGGTTTCTGCCTCTTTAAAGGTAGTGTTTTCTAAAGCCATTATTGATTTTATTTTGTATTGGTGTTTAAATGCAGGACACTGTTTAGAGAGTGAGTTGTGTTCAGTGGAGTTGCAATGTAAACAAAATAGGGAGTTAGTGCATGTTTCATTATTATTATGAGTTTGACTACATTTTTTACAACGATTTGATGTTGATTTGCATTGCCGAGCAGTATGACCGAAACGAAAGCAATTAAAACACTGAACAACCGGATATATATATTGTTCAACATTAAACCTAACCAAGTCTAAATTAACAGTCTTAGGAATGCTATTTCCTTCAAATGTCAGAATGACCATCTGGCGAGGTACAAGAATTGTTTCATTATCCGAATCAATTATTTTCCGTTTTAACCTTTTTACTTCGACAACATTTTTATCTGAAACAATATTTTCTAAAATATACTTTTCATCCAAAAACGTATCGACTTCCCTAATAATTCCCTTCTTTTGAGTAAAAAATGATGGAATATACGCTACAAGTTTATTATCCTTAATAAGCTCATGTTCAATTAAAGAATTTGCGCAAGTATAAGTTTTAAAAATTACTTTTACCTTATTTCTGCCAACAGGTTTAATGTCTAGTACATCGTGTTTAAAATATTGGTTTTTAAATAGATAATGACCGACACGTACTGGTGATAAACGGGACAAGTTTTTGTCTGTAGATTCTACAAAGACATTATAATACCCTGAATCATTTATTTTATATCTATTATTTAAATTAATATACCTTTTGTCTTCCGTATCCATTGATGATATATTATTCTGGGGTGGCTCAACACCACCCCCCGATTCACTCATAATAATAAATAATTAGATCCTACCTTTTTTGAAGATCGGTTGGTTTATTTTCAAATTAAATACCTATTAATTTGATAATAGCACTAGTTAAGGACACGGCACAGATTTATCGAACGATGTTCACCTGTTAACTGTCCAACGAATACTCTGAAAAAAACACATGTGCATGACACCAGGAAATTCCAAAAATATTCATAAAACACCTACCTTTCACAGCAGAAATAAAATTGTTAGATTTATTCAATACCTGTTTTTTAAAACATAAATTTTTAAAACTCTGATCTCAGGCAATAATTATTCCCTCACTATTTAAAATGAAAAAATTTTAAATCTTCGTCTAACATGGTATCTATTCCGAAACAAAAGACCTCATTACCCGTTGCAAAGTGGTTTTCGCAATGGGACGGTCTACATTGGATAATCATATTTCGCTACAGACCTCAATTATTATTATTATTTATTACTATTTTACAATACATTTCAGCAGGGTTCGCGAAAGCCATATGTCCATATGAATACAATGTTACATAGTGTGCAATTAAAGGTTACATTACAATAGTTACATATTAAGCACTAACTAACTAAATAAATATACCAAAACATAGGTAATAGCAAGTGTTTAGTACAAATTAAATGAACTATGGAGCAAATATCCAGTTTATTTTTGAAAATATTTACATATAGAGCATCTATGATCTCAGCCGGAAGGCTATTCCATATCGAGAACACTCGATTACTGAGAAAAAATTGTCTAGTTGTTGTTAAAAAAGTTTTCTTTTTAAACTTAAGTTTAACTAACTAATTTTACTATCCGAAACGTAATAATTAAATCGCCTCGAAGTGGACGTTGTTCAAATGTAGTGAGATTGGCCATTTCAGTCTCTCTGTATACATACGTCTTGAGCGACCAAAAGACATCTTAATTCACTGCCGCTGTACGTTTTCGAGAATATTACGATCGCGCACTAATACCGGACACCAAACAGTTCCGCAACATTCCAGAACAGGACGAGTGTACAGTTTATACAGATGAACTAAGCTCATAAATGACACTTTCGCAAACGTTTTATTTAGTAGATATAATTTACTGTTAGCTTGTTTAGAAATATGCAAAATATGTTCCGACCAACTTAGATTGTTATTAATTATAACACCTAGATCATTATGTGATTTTACTGTTTTTTACACGCGCCCAATAATAGAGTAAGGAAGACACGGATTATTTTTACCCATGTGAAGAACTAAACATTTGTCCACATTAAGAGGCAGCATCCAAGTAAAGCACCATTCCAATGCAATCAAGGTCATCTTGTAGTAACTGGAAATTTACAGAGGGATACGAAATAGTTTCATATCATCTGCATAGAAAGCTTTGCTGCATTTAATGTGAAATTGTAGATCACTTGAGTATGCTATGAATAAAAGTGGGCCCAAAACTGATCGTTGTGGTACCCCACTTAAAACCGTTCGCTCAACCGAGAAAGAGTCCCAACTCTAACACAAAACTTTCTGTCTGTTAAATACGCGTCGATCCATCTCAGTAGTTGAACACGGATACCAAGGTGTTCTAATTTATGCAATAGTCTTCGCTTTGGAACTCGATCAAAAGCTTTATCAACATCGAGGTAAATAATGGCTAACGGGGCTTTTCTGTCTAATGCTTTTGACCATTCCTTGACACACCAGAGAAGATTTGTCATTGTAGAAAGTCCTTTGACAAAACCATGCTGCTGTTCTGGTATAACCAGTTTATTTTGCAGCAAATTGGAAATTGTGTCGGCAATAATAGATTCCATTATCTTAGATATTATAGGTGTTAAGCTGACAGGACGATAGTTATTAGGATTCAATTTGTTCCCTTTTTTAAAAATTGGTGTTACAGATGCGGTTTTCCATATTGGAGGCAAAATATGTGTGGTGAATAATAAGGACATAATCACATATAGTGGGTAAGTTAAAGTATCAGAACGTTTCTTTAAAAATAAAGAAGATATTACGTCGAGACCAGGAGACGAATTATTTTTTAGGCTTTGAAGATGATGTTTAACTTTTTCAGGAGCAATGACTATATTTTTAAGGGAAGAAGAGACTCGTGACGAAGTAATATTAGGCAACTGATGATTAGTGAGTTCGACAGAGAAAACTTTAGAGAAAGTACTGGCGAGGACTTCGGCATTCTCATAGTTACTTTGGGATATATCCCCATTATCATTTTCCAGTAAAGGTATAGAAACTTTTCTTGTCAACGAAGATCTAATATACTTGTACAATTTTTTTACAATTATTACTAATGGCTATACTCTCTTCGTAGGCAACACTAGCTTCATGTAGAGATTTCTTTAAATCTTTGGCAAAGTCTCGATGAAATAATAAATCCTCTGGGCGATTTGTATGTCTATATTTGTTCCACAACTTTCTTTTATACTTGATCAGATATATTAATTTCCCATTAATCCAAGGTTTTATGTTATTTTTGTATATGGTTTTTTAAGGTATTTTGATTTTTGCATAAATTAACAACGTGTAAGAACTTATCCCAGAATACAGCTGGATTCCTTATGTCACCGAAAACATCATTTCAATCAATATTAACCAGTTGACGATTTGCATTTTTAAAATCAATTATTTCATATACCGTTTTATTCACATTAGGATTAGGAGTACAGTACTGTAAGTTAAACTGAATATGAAACTTTATGACTGCATGATCTGAGTTACCTAATGGAGAGCTTATTATAGGATGTGTTAATTAATGGGGATCATTAGAGAATACCAAGTCCAAAATAGATGGTAAATTATTGATTCTGAAACGAGTCGGCTCTGTTATGAATTGATGTAAATTAGAATTTAATACAAAATATGTAAATACATTTTTGGAAGTTGTTAAGCCACCAGGCAGCTAAACACATACTAGGTGAAAAACAAAAGAGTTTTTATGACATATTTTTAAGCCAAGAAGTTCCATATTAGGGACAGTAACAGAGAAATTATTAGTAATTTCTGAAGAAAAGTAGATACAAGTTCCTCCTCCACGTCTATTACGAAAATCACCCCTATAAAGGAAATAATTATCAATGTTATTAAGAGAGTCAAGATCATTTGGTGTTAACCATGTTTCAGTGATAAGAATTATTTGAGGATTTAGGTTTTAAATGTTGCATACAAATTCATTAAATTTGAAATTTAAAGTAGCTAGATTAGTATAGAAACAGAGCCAATTATGAAAACCTGAAATATTAGAATTAGTGACAAAAGTTTACAATTTTCGGGACACCTTGTATATATTTTATGGTTAAATTTTCCTCTCCATTCGATTTTCTCTGTTTCAGTTCCACTCGAAGTTCTTTTAGGCATTCTATTTGATTCGAAGTCTTATGGTCGATAATGGAACCGTTTTTTAAAGGAACGTATTGTAAAAGTTTCTTTTTGTTTTTCAAGATATGTTTGGTTTCATGTTTATTTTGCATAATGACCTTTATCATCCTAGGGAAGCGATTATTTGGTTTTCCAATCCTTAAAAATGTGATAGGAGTGGAGTTACACATTACAGTATCTAAAATATTTTTTAACAGGTTTACTGCGTTACCGGTTCCCTGGGACCGGTGTTCGCAAGTGCGGCATGTGAAAACTGCAAGCTTTTAAAAATTGAGAAAGGCATATCTTCGTTAATATTTGTTTGTTTTAAAGTTTTAAAGTCTTAAGATTCTAAACATTTCTCACAGAAAAAATGTACCGGGCTTTGGAGGCGGTAACCACAGAGATTACAATTTGTTACTCGGGTGCGAGACCGGTCCTGCGGGACCGGTGCATATTTATATATCTGCATGCTTGCGCAGTCAATCGACATTTAGTATTGTTTGTATTTCAATAGCAGGTGTGTTTACGTCCGTGTTTTACGTGGTTTTACTAGTCTAAAAATGTCATCTCGCGTTAAAAGATTTTGTTTTTAGCTCAAAGAGCTGATACAAACAAAAGAAAAACGGTAGAGTGTAACGAACCGAGTACTTCAATTAAAAATAAAAAATATGTAAAGTAAATTCCCAAGTATTGTAAATTCGTGCCAAAGTCCAACTGATTTAAGAGACTATGTGCTTGCAGAGTTGCCAAATAATGACAGTGAAAATGAACGGGACGATCCTTTTGATTCGGACGATTCTGTAATCGACAAAAGCTATGTTCTTTCTTCAGATGAATCGTACTGCGATGTAAGTGAGAGTGATTTATTCGACGATGATAATAAGACAAAAATTGATAACGAAAAAATGTCAAAATCTGAAAATGATGATGAAAACGAGTGGCATGATATAGGTGAGAGTGACAATAAAACTGGTGAGTTGAATCAATATCAAGATATGCCTATATTAAGTTTTAACGTTAATGAAATAAAAAGTCCTATAGACGCTTACAAGTTATTTGTAACCGATGATCTTTTACAGAATATTGTTACTGAACAAATAGAATTGCTCGGGAAATGTTGTTAAATATATATCGATTAAAATCACGTATACGTTACTGGGTTGACTGCGATATAGCCGAACTGAAACGTTTTTTTTTTCAATATGTATAGTTATGGGATTAGTCGATGGTTCCGCAATAAGTTTATATTGGTCGAAAGATCCTATGTTCAGGAATGAATATCTTTTATTTTCCTGAAACTTTATGTTTTTTTTTGTTTAATAACTAAGGACATAAATATTATTTAGTTTACGTGTTTTTTTGTTTTCAAATATCATTTATACTAATAAAATATTAAGAAGTTTTGATCTTTTGATCTAAATCTGTAAAAAATAGTAAGCTGTCTGGATATTTTAAAATATTGTTAACAGGAAACCTGATCAAAAAACGAATGACAATGGTAAGTTTTAAAATGTTTTTACTGTTAATAATTGATCTTAAAACTCGTATAATTTATATTATCAAACTGAAAAATGTAAAAACTAATTACGTCATTACCGGTCCCCGACGGTGGGTAACGCACCGTGTTCGCGTCAAGCCACTGGTCCTGGGGGACGAGTAACGCACTGTTCTTTGGTTGACATATTTTCGGAACGCAGTCAACCTGTTATTATTCCACCATCATAACTTTTCTTTGTTTCTATGTCTCCTGTAATTTCTGGTACAAACCTAACAAAAATATTCTTTTTTTTTTCGCCTTTATAGAGGGGGGATCTGGAATCTTTAAAAGACATCTCAGTCTTTAGTATAGGATTCGTTCTTCGTACTCCCGGCGATAGTTCCCGAGGTACTTTAAAATGCTCTCTCGTTGCCGAGTCTACGCCAAACGCCTATAAGGAGGCTCCCTGTCTCGTTCCAGGTAGCGCGTAGAAGACACTCATCGCTCCTAGTTCGGCATCATTCCCAGATGGGCACTTCCTCCTTCTCCACAGTCTGACTCAGGCATTTTCTAACTCATACACTGTGACTCACTTTTCTAGCTTCACCTTTCAGCGTCATTCACTCTTACCTTTAGCGTTGGTCCAGCTGTCTTTCTTCCTCTTCCTTTTTCTTGATCACTGCACGAATATAGCTGTGTATGTTAGTTCAAACTAATTTATTTTCAATCATTCTCTTTATCGTTTCTCTCACTGTAACAAAATTCACACCTGTCTTTCATTCCATTTTCATAGGCATTTATCTGTATCAGCGTTTCCGATCCTATAGAGGTAGGCCCTAAAACACCCGTGTCCTGTGAGCACCTGCGTCAGGAAATAATCCAGTCTCCTGTGGCCGCAGTCCACCCAATCTCATATGTTCGGTATCAGCATTTTCGTCCACTGTCCACATCTTCCGTGTTGTTCCATTCTTCTTGCCATCTTCCAACTGACCTTTCCTGTCTTCTCTCGGCCACAGTAAGGTTTGGGCCTCTTCTCTTATAAAGCTCTTTTCTTTCCACCGCCAAAACATGTAACGGAACACATCCAGTGATGGTCCATAAGCCTGCCGCGGACACATTCCTTCCATAATCTTATGGATTATCCCGGACAGATACTCCGCCACCACATTCATCAGGTAACCAGGACATTCTCTCTTCTCCATTGCCTTCACTACCTCGTTTCACTGCAACGTATTGAATGCATTGTTAACATCAAACAACAGCAGGGCCGCCCAGCGATGTTCATCCCCTCTGTTGCGCAGTGCTTCGAGTACACTCATGATTGCATCAATCGTGCTTTTCCCTTTACAAAAACCAAATTGCCTCCGAGATAAACCACCTGACCTCTCACTCATGACGTCTATGCGTACTCGTAGCATCCTTTCATACAGCTTACTGATGCATGGAAGAAGACAGATGGGGCGATACCTTTCCCTAGCTTTGGGAAGCAGTATTAACCTCGATGCCCTCCAAGGCTCAGGAAAGGTTTGTGCTTCCAGCAGTGCATTCATGTGTTCCAGAAGCCACGCAGGTTCTACCCGTCCTAGACCCTTCACCGCCTCAAGTGGTATATGATCTAGTCCGGGGGACCTACGAGTCTTCAGTGAACCCAATCCTTCGATAAGTTCATCCATGGTAAAGGGTACAGCCCGCTCCGCTTCTTCATCCGTCCATAAACCATGACATCTGCCGTTCGGAAAGAGCTGTCTTGTTACCTCAAGCTTCTTGACCATAGGCATTTCGTAAGGAGAATACTCATGGAACTTCTTCATGACGATCTTGTATCCCTGACCCCAGATGTCCTCATCCAGCTTTTCACACAATTCTTTCCAGTGCCTTCTTTTTCTGTACGGATTTCTGCTCTACCTCTTGCTCTTGTTAACCTTTTTGTCATTGCTATACATACATTTCTTAGGTCCTCGATGTCAGCATTTCACCAATATAGCATCCTGTTGACATCTTGGCGACCAATCTTGCTTCCTTCCATCGCTTCTTTAATGACTCTCTCCAGGCTTTCCACTGTCGGTGATTGACCCTGCATTATGCTCACTCTTCATTTCATTAGCTCCTCGTATACTTTCCAGTCATTCCCATCGCTGCATCTGCCCACCGACGTCCCGGATGCACGGACCGTGTTAGTGGTCCTCGTTCCAGTTATCGAGAACAAAATGTACTGATGTTCAGTTCCAGTGTAGTCTGGCAAAACTTTCCAGCCTCTTGCTTTCGCCCCTATTTCTTGTGTCGCCATGGTCACGTCGATGTACGTACCTGTACCTCTCCTAACAAACGTAGGTTCCAGACCTGTGTTCAGAAGCACTAGGTCTAGAGGACCCACCCAGTCAGTTAGTATCCAGTATCCTGCCTCGAGTATTGGTGATGGAAGATCCCCACTCCGCTGCTTTTGCTTTAAAATCTCCCAGCAGTACGTATTCTCCTCGTGTGTTTCCCACTTCCTGCATGATCTCGTCTATCTTCATCTCATACTCGCCCACCGTCACGTTTGGAGAAATATAACAGCAGACCAACCGCACCCCCTCCATCCGAACAATCACATATCCTTCTTTTTCGTACAGCAGCCCTCCCGGTCGTATTTACAAACCATCCTCTTCTTTTCACCGCTGTTGGATTTGGTTCCGCCGTCACCAGCACATCGATGTTCTTTTCTACTGCGGCAGTCTCAGCAAGATCATGTTCTAATCTTGCCGTTCCCACATTAGTTTGGAGCACTCTCAGTTCTCGAGTCATGTTTTCTTTGTTTGCCCATTCTAAACCTTAGACTTTTTCGCGCTCTCTTTTACACTCTCGTACTGTTCTTGGGACTAGTCCTGTTGCCACATCGAAAGCAACATCCTCTTCTGTTCTGCCCCTTGCAGTGCCATTGTTTGTGTCCAAAAGAAAGACATCTCAGGCATCTCGGTATTTCTACCCTTGATTTTATTACTCGGCAGGATGTTTAGTCTACTTTTATTCTTTTCATTTTCAAGATCTTTTCGGCAGCGTCTTCATCCACATCGATTACGGCACTCATCATCCCTCTTACTGCGCCTCGTGTCTCGGTCCAAATTTTTATAATGTCACAGGCCCGCTCTTTGCCAGCTGCTTCCTCTGTGGCCTTTTGGATCTCTTTCTTCGTTGTATTGGGTGAGATTTCCTGTACCAAGATTCTTCTCTTCACGATGCCTTCTTTTGCCACTGCTCTCGGCACGCATGTATTATCAGAGAGAAGTTTCTTCACTTCTTCCGCCATTTCCTTTCCTCCGACCAACTCGCAGTGATATTCCTTGGTCTCTAGTCTGTCTGATCCTTTTAATGTCAATGTCCTTTCTTCCTATCAGATTGTTTTTTACCTCTGTCATTAGATCCCCAAAGGATTTTTCTTTGGTTTTATTGATGATTACGACTCCATTTTGTTCTTTGGACTTAGTGTTGATGTTGGTCCACCTTCTTGTTGTTTTTTTACCTAGGACCGTGATCGTTACATACATAATGCGATTAACTGCTTCATTGGCTATGGTGTATGTAAATTTTGGAGATGAAGAATAATCCTCAATAGATAACTTGTTTTCGATCTGTTAAAGTCTTTCACTGATATCATTAGCTTTTTGATCTATCAGATCAATTTTTGATTGAAGATCCTTTTTTAGATAAAGAGCGTCTTTAAATTAGCAAAACTTTCGATATAAGAGCAGCAGTTGTTCCAAAGAATTTTAACCCGGCGTCCAACACTTGGGGTGTAAGAAACCCCAGAGTTCAAAGGGTAACCGATATAAGTTCAAATTTCACTCCAAACGCCAATAGCACTTCAGTAGCTTTCGAATACATATTTGTCTACAATCTGATGTAGTCAGGTAGACATACCGTGAATGGTGTCGCTTTCAAGTTGTCTAGGGTTTGTCACACCCTGCGTGTCGGAACTTGCAACTTTATTTTTTCCGTTTTTATTTTGTACTTCGACGTAATTTTCAGAGGTAAGGCATCTTATAACTACTATTTATATTGAGTTAATTACAATTTCACTCTCGTAGATTTTGAAATATTGGGCGACTATGAAAAAGAGCAGGCTCATCTCATGTGTATGTGGGAAGAGTGTGAAAATGAAGACGAATTTATTGATCAGGATGAGTCAGAGACAGAAAGCAATATTGACAATGTAAGTGTCAACAGCAATTATAGCGATATGGAACAAGAACCCAGAGAAGAGAATGAAAATCAGCAAGCTGTTGTAGAAAGTATCAGACAAGGTTGATATTATTTCGGAAAGAATGGAATGAAACAGAGTAAAGAACCAAATAACCGAAATGTTCTAACAAGAACAAACAACTCAATTACACGTTAATTTACCGGGAGTCAAAAATCACGCAAAGTATGCCAAGACATTGGATGCTTCCTGTTATTTATTGGTGGACAGTTGTATAGTTGAAAGATCTCTCCAGATTATGGGAATACATCTGAAATAGAAATCAAGGCTGTGTTGGGGCTCCTTTACCTGTCTGCTACATTCAGAAATAACAATGATAATTCATGTAAATTGTGAAAGACTGACGAAACAGGAATGGACGTTTTTCGTTGCACAATGAGCCAACGTCGATTCGAATATTTAATTTCATGTCTAAGATTCGATAACAAACAAAACCAGAAGAAAGAGTCAAGTTAGATAAATTTAATCATATCACAGCATTCTTCGATAGATTTGTAAAAAATTGCAAATCTGTATATTCTCTCTTTGAATTATTGACAATTGACGAGAAGCTTGAATCGTTTAGAGGGAGATGTGCTTTCAGGCAACATATACCAAATAAGCCATCGAAATATGGAATCAACGTACACGCATTAGTTAACGCACGTACAAACTACCTACTCAATATAAAGATGTATGTGGGACAACAGCCGGAAGATCCATTCCGAGTTAGCAATTCCCCGAAAGACATAATAGAAAGATTGGTTGCTCCCATGTCTGGGACCAAACGCAATATAACGTTTGATAACTGATACACTAGTCGTGATCTCTTAGTGAAGTTGCGTGAGACTCATAATTTAACTGCAGTAGGTACTATCAGGAAAAATAAGCCTGATTTGCTAATAGAATTCCTAAAGAGATAGGAAGAGAAGTTTTTTTCAGTATATTTGGATTTCAGAATGGATACACTACCCTTTCGTATGTAAAAATAGAAAGAAAAAGTTGTTTTATTTATATCTTTCCTCCACAATAATACAATAGTAACAGATACTCATAATAAGCTGATTGAAATTATTTCCTTTTATAATTCAACCAAAGGCGGAGTTGACGTAGTAGACGGCTCTCTGCAACGTAAAATGTAGCACGCAACAGTCGTCGCTGGTATTTGACAATTTTTTTCTGTCTAATGAACACTACAGGAATCAATAGCTAGCTCAAACAAAATCTTGTTTTATTTGATCAATTATTTTGTTTGAACAAAACAACAAAATCAATAAACAGACAAAACAACGATGGTCCTAACATTGCTAGAAGTCTTTCCCTGAAGAAACTGGGTTTCCAATTGATCAAAGAACATTAAAGAGAAATAATGAGTAACCGTAGATTATCTAGAGAGTTGAGAAGCATTCTCCGAAAGATTTTTCAGGAAAACTAGATACGTGTGTGGGGCATGTGAAGTTTTTTTGTGTTCAGAACACTGTGCGATATACAATGAAAATTGCTCCAACTTTAAAAACTCATAACTCAATAATTAATCTGTAGAATTTGATTATGTCTTTTTCTTTGATAAGCTAAATACTCCTTCCATTGTACTTTTATATTTTCATACTATTAATTTCGACAGAAATGTACCTGTTGATTCTCTGGTCATAATACACATTTTTTTTGGAAAAAAAAAGTTTTATTTCATATAATTGGCTATATGTTCAATAGTAAACTATAATTAGCAAATGTTCTTCTGGAATTTATTACCGTAATGTATGCTTAAGCTCTAGTATCACTTAATATTATGAAAATCTACGAGACATGGAAATTTTGTATATTTTCAACTTGAAGTTTGTCACACCTCACGTGTCGAACAGCGTTACAAAATTTCACCTGTCGGATGCCGGATTAATTCCATGTAGCTTATGCCTTGTAACTCGATCTTCGACTCGTAGATTAATGCAAGCTAGATGTATTTTCTGTTTACAGGATTTACATTAAAGTTGTTTTGATGAATCTCGATCATCGATTGACTTTGAACAGTTAGCGCAGGTCTACATGGTGGAAGCAGCAGAGCAGCAGTGGGAGTAAATTGCCGTAAATATATATAAACAAAATAAAAAGACTGACCTTGCAATCTGTAGATAATCCAAAATACGGGGTTTCGGATGCACTTTATGGCGAAATAAAAACACCACCAAAGAAAAAATAGTAAAAACGAAGCTGGAGGTAAAAGAATTATTAAATTAATAAAGAAATTAAAATAATATAATTATATAAATATAAATTAATAAAGATGTGACGTTTATAATGTTACAATATAGTTTAGGAATATTTGTTGGCCTCTTATAATATATTATGTAGAGGTGGTTTTCTCGCTAAAACTGGTAAGCTACTAACAGAACTAGATCTGAAGACTGCCAGTGCTAATCTCAAAGCTGCAGATTGTATGCTGTTTAGTACTGTGTAGTTTTTTTAAAGCCATTTTGCTTGCAGTACCGTAATGGGTGCAACCGTATTTAAATTTACTTCTAACAAGTGATTTGTAAAGGTTAATTAATGTTTTACAGTGGGCACTCCACACTTTATTAGATAGTATATTAGGTATATTTAACCGCCTTGGCATGCTTATTACAATTTATTAATATTCACATTCTAATTTATTGTTTTATCAAAAGTTAGGCCTAAAAAGTTACTTCCATTGACTGCTTTATAGGTAAATCATCTAACGGTAAATTAATTGAAGCTGTGAAACATCGACAAGCTTCAGAAAGGTAAATGAGAGATATTTGACTTTAAATGTTAAAATGCATATTATAAAATCCAGTAACAGCTTTTGTTCTTTTAGTTTAAATATGTCGATGCATCATGCCCTATGGAACTATAATTACAACAATATTAATAAAGTTACTTTAAACTTAAGAAAAAAATAGTCTTTATTTAAAAAAAACATGTGGCTTGTTACATTATTACATTAATAATAAATACCCAAAATCTTATTTAATCAACCAACTCGGCGACCTCATCAGCAACATCAGGGCTGACATCCTCTCGTAACTATTCTAGTAGTGATGATACACTGAAGGTATGTAGGATAATAATGATCTCACATTTTCGAGTTTCTTTTTTGCAATCCGAATGGGCTTAATATACTTCTGTTGTAAATCAGATACAAAAAGTACATTTATAAGTCTTCGATCTATCTACGTCTAGATCTTCGGTAATAAGTACTCTGTCGTCGGCAAAACGCAGATGATTGAGCATTTCTCCATCTATTTTTATTCCCCTCATTTTCCCACTTTATCATTTTAAAGGCGTATTCGACGACCGTTATAAATAATTTAGGCGAGAGAGTGTCGCCCTGTCTCACACCTCACTTACTATGAATTTCTCTGGTGGTATTATGTAGTTTCACAGGCATTGTGGCGTTTTGGTATAATGTTTGGACTAGCTTTATGAGCCGGTAATCTATTCTACTTTTGTTCAGAGCAGTTATAATGCTGTCTAATTCCACAGTCTCGAAGGCTTTGTCATTTTTTCTCTAGTCTTGTCGTAATTATTCGGGTAAACATTTCATAGATGCGGTTCGATAAGCTGATTGTCCTATAGTTTTCTAGGTGCTCCTTGTCTCCTTTCTTGTGTAGTAAAATTGTCACTGCATTGTTCCATGTTTTTGGTATGTAACAATCTGTTAGACAAAGGTTAAACAACATTTTTATTTGGTTGAGAAGAGCACGTCCGCCCATCTTTATAGCTTATATTACGACTCCATCTTCTCCTGGCGCTTTGTTGTTTTTCATCTTCTTCATTGCGTCCTGGATTTCGCTTAGTGTGATCTCTGGCATGAGCTCTGAACCCTGGTTAATAATTTTGCGTGATGTGGCGGCTTCCAAGTTCTTTTGGTCTTCTCTTTGGCTTATGTATAATTCTTGATAGAAGTCTTCAATTATGTGTAGTAGTTCTTCTCTATTTGATGTGGGAACTCCTTCTTTGTTCTTTAGTTTGCTTATTTCGCATTTTCCATTGTTTAGTCGTATTCTCGGGACTTTCAGACTTTTATTCTCTTTTATAGTTCGCTGGACTTTTTCATTCTTAAATTGCCTTAAATCTTTCCTTATAGCTTTTGATACTTCTTTGTTTATTTTTCGCAGTTTTTCTTCGTCAATGCTTTCTTTTCCTTTGATTTTTCTTCTAGTGTCCATAAGTTGCTTTGTTTCAATATTTATTTTTTCGTTTTGCGTCTTTTAGGGCAGAATTTTACTCAAGCCTCGTGAATAGCTTCTACGATATTTTTGTTTAGGGCATTTACATTATTCATGCATTCATTTTGTTGTAAGATTTTATTGATATTGCCTTGATATTCATTTAAATTCGTTGGGTCATTCTATATTGGATTGGCTTTCTTCCTAATTATTTTGGATCTTTCTCTTAAGTCTAATTTTAGTTTGGCTCTTACCATTCTATGATCGCTACCTGTGGTAAAGCTATTAAGGACTGTGACATCGTTGAATATATATTTTTTGTCAATAATTATGTAGTCTATCTCGTTTTTGGTATTACCATCTGGGCTTTTCCACGTCCATCCTCTGTGATCTTTTTTAGAGAAGAAACTATTCACCTGGTATAGATTTTGTTGTAATGTAAATTCTAGTATTGTTTGTCCACGTTCGTTTCTGCCTTTGAATCCAAATTTACCTAGTGCTGTTTCCTGTTCATTCTGCTTTAGACCGATCTTTGCGTTAAAGTCGCCGCATATAATCGTGTAGTCTGTTGGTGTTTCTTTCAGTGCTGCAGATATATTATCGTAGAAGTCTTTAATCTCTTCATCCGGATGGTCCGTATACCTGAATAATCTTTATTTTATACCTTCGGTTTAGCTTTACGATTAAATAGGCTACTCTTGTGGATATACCTCTTGTAATTACTATGTCATCTGCAAGTTTTTTGTGTATAAAGAAACCGACTTCCCCGATTGATTTGGTTTCACTACCTATACTGTAAAATATATGCCCTGATTTTAGTGTTGTCAGGTTTTCTATTTATCGTCTTACTTCAGTGACTCAAATGATATCCAATTTTATTTTGACATCCCGATTTACATTTCAGTGAGTTTTTTTTCAGATAATAGTGTTCTGTCATTGTAGGTACAGATAAAGAGTGTTAAAGGTTTTTTCGTCTTTCACGTCGTCAGTTTTTTGTTCCCTTCCCCCAGATGTTAGAGTTTCGATTTCTCGCTATACTCACCTGGGGTACATCCGCTTTTGTTTTAAAATCTGACATTTTGTTAAGATAGAGGTATTTGCCTTGAAACACCACGCTGGCAAGGCGGGTTGGTGAGTTTTTAATTTAGCCGCTCATTGTGAGTATTGACGCTGTTTGAAGCCGCCCGCTCCGGGTCAGACGCTTCTAGGTTTGTGATCTTATGCTACCCCTAAAATCAAGCGTTGCTAGCTCCACCATCTTCGCCGTACCGGAAGTATTCTTCGTCGCCTTGGATGCCGTTCTGGACTTCATCCGTGCGTGACCGTGGACAGGGGACCCTTAGCAGGTGCTAGCTTCCCGGGAAAAGAAGCTCCTGGAATCTGCGGGGGCAGGGATTGATTCACTTTCGCTGATGGGACTATCCAATAGAATCCAAGGGACTCCAAAGGAGTTCCTACCCGCTAACCACAATAACTTGTTTAAACTCCAACAATTAATAGAAAAAAGAATACCGGTTGGTACCAAAATACATCTAGCCTTCATCGACCTAGAAAAGGCATATAATACAGTTCCAAGACTTAAATTGTGGCTTAATTAGTCCATACCCTTTAGGAATAATCACAGAAGTATACAGTAATAACACTACTTACCTAAAAATCGGAAATATAGTATTAGAGCCAATAAAAGTAACTAAAGGACTAGGCCAAGGATGCAATATGTTTAATTTATATATTGATGCAGCACTTCAAAATTGGAAAAACCAATGTCAGAGAATGGAAATCCCTATAGGAAATGCCGTACTGTTCTCCATGAACTTTGCGGATGACCAAGTCGTCCTCACTCAAAATATTTAGTTTTCAATTCAGATGCAAGGTTTGAAGTATTGATAGACGAGGAAGTGGAAATCAAACAGTGGAAACATTTAAATATTTAGGTGCACTTATTGATAATAACGGCTTGGGAGAAACCGAAATTAAACACCGAATTTATCAAGGACGTAAAATTGTAGGATGTCTGAACTTCTTATGGTGAGATCGCAACATTTCCAAAAGGAACAAAAAAATAATAGGGCAAACCATGGTTGAATCAGTTCTTTGCTATGGCTCTAAAGTATGGACAATGCAGACCCGAAGAGAAGATTGTTGGCAGTTGCAATGGATTATTTGAGAAGTGCAAAAAATCAAGGCTGAAAAGGAAGACCAACGGATCTATAAGAAATAATATGAATGCTACAGAAACGGTCATTGAAAGAATAGAAAGAAGAATTTTAAAATGGCTTAGACACCTATTGAGAATGCCTGACGAACGTTGGTCCCAAAAACTTCACAGATGGAAGCCCCCTGGAATAAGAAAGAGAGGTGGCCGTCTCCAAAATGTATTGTATTTACAGGTTGGATCCCCTAATATATATATATATATAATATATATATATATATATATATATATATATATATATATATAGAAAAGAAATTTAATCTTTGCAGATTAGTTAAATAGTAAACTCTTAAATATTGGGGAAATCTGCAAGAAATACTCTAATGTGTATCAATTGTTTCGCCGAACGTTTTCGCCAAAGAGAATTAATTTGGCTTCTTCAGGGCTGAAAGAGAATAAATTATAATTAGCTACCATATATTATCTATTAAAACATTATTGATCTTACCGTAACTTAGAATTGTAGAGTTAGAATATTAAAAAACTTTGCTAGTAACATAGTGGTGTTTTTTGTTACTATGTGCAAAAAAAAGTTTTTTATAAGAATTGAAATGTATGGTAGCTTCGAACTTGACACGTAAAGGCTTACCCAAGGTTAATCGAAAAACCCAATGCAACTACATTTAAAAGGAGGTAATTCTTTGAAATGTCGGCAATAACTAAATTTTGATTTTAAATAGTTAAAAGTGAGGTTCTGTTTAAGCCAGAACGCAAGCGCTGACAACTTCATTATAATTGGTATGAATCTTTATGTCGTTAAGGTTCATTGGTAAAAAAAAAACGAATAAATTTAAATCCCAGTAAAGGGAAATATAATTGTGATTTTCTTTATTTAATTATATTATATTGTTCATGTATTATTGAATCTTATTGAGACGTATCTAAGAAAAGCAAGGGAATGTTATATATTTTTTGTTTATGAAAATTAATTATAAAGGTATGTTAGTTGTTAATGGATATATCAGTCAAATTAGTAATCTGTGATATAGTATTGTTCTTGGTATCTGATTTAAGTAACAGGTGGTATATATCGCTTAGATTCTTGATGTCACTCTTAACATTAATGGAGAAATCGTTAAGAAAAATATAAGACATTTCAATGAACTCTCTTTTAGATTTATTGTTCTCACGGTGGAGAATTGTGGTGTTGGTATAGTCCATGAGATGACCAGTGGAATGGACATGTTTGGCTAATGCACAACGGTCAGGGTGAAGTCGAGAATCACTTTTGTGTAGTGTAATACGTGATTTCAATAATTGAGATGTTTGACCGATGTAGGAATTGTTGCAAGAGAGACATGGAATGTTGTAGACAATATTACTAAGCCTATCTATGGGAGTCTTATCTTTTATCTTAGAATAAAGATTATTAATTGTTAGGGCTGATCTACAAGCTACATTAAGTTTAATGTTGTTATTATTATTGCCAAAGCTATTTTCAACACTTTTCAGAATCCTTGTTAACCCCGGAGTGATATCTCTGAAATATGGTAATGAAAAATATTTGTTTATAGGAGTATCAGAGACTGGGTTCCCACTTAAGACATCAGGATCAGCATTGTTAGTCGCGAAGGAAGGTGAAATATCCTCGTCATGGACAGTATTAAACAAAATCTTATTAACTAATGGTGTTGGATAAGCGTTTGAAATAAAAAGTTTCTGTAGGATTTGTAGGTTTTTTGTATGAAATGAAGGATCTGATAGTTTTGTTACTCTATTTTTCATCTGTTTGATTAAGTTGACTTTGGTAGAATTATTATGGTATGAGTTGTAGTTAAGGTATCTACCAGAATGGGTCGGTTTTTGATACCAATCTATTTTGATGTTGTTGGTTTCCCTGATCATCCTTATGTCGAGAAAGGGGACGGACCAATTACCATCTTCCCTCTCTATAGTGAACTGGATGTAGGGGTCATAACCATTAAAAGTGTCTAATAGTTCATCTACCTTGTCATTGGGTATAGCCAAAATGATATCATCAACATATTTTTTAATAAATGGAATGTTAAAGGATAGTAAAGGAATGACTGAGTCTAATACATAATCCATAACGTAAGTTGCAATGATAGGAGAAATCTTAGCTCCCATAGGGGTACCGAAAGTTTGTTGATAGAATTTATCATTAAATGAGAAGTAAGTGTTATTAAAGAGAAATTCGACGATGCTGATGAATCTGTCGTAAGACATGGAACAACAACCTCTAATACGGTCCCAGTTGATCTCTATTGATGTCAAACATATTCCTAGATGAACATTGCTGAATAAGGATACAACGTCAAGGCTAACGAGGACATAATTTGATGGAAGTATGTAGCCATTATATTTATTTACCATCTCAAAAGAATCTTTAATGTAATATTGATTTTCAAAATTATATGCATTAGTAAGTATGTCTGTAACAAAAGCTGAGATATTTTCAGTGGGTGTTCCAATGGAAGCTACTATGGGACGAACCGATAGTGTTGGTTTGTGGATTTTTGGCAAAGCATAAAACTTTGCAATGTTCCCATTATATGTTGTTAGTTTTTTCTTTGTGTTACGGTCAATCTCATTGGAAGAGGCTAAGGATGCGATTAATGTATTGCATTTCCTTTGCAGAGAAGAAGTGGGATTGGATGTAAGTGAAACATAAAATCTATCATTATCTATAAGAGAAGAACACAGTTGTAAGTAGTGAGTTCTTTCTAAGATGACTGTAACATTACCTTTGTCTGCTTTTGTCACTAAGAGCTCAGGATTGTATTTAAGAAATTTTTTAGTTTTAGTATATAAGTTATGAAAAAAAGTATTAGAAGATTTAGAAGTATTCAAAATGTGATTAGTGATAATGTTGGTGGTTCTAGATCGGATTAAGTTTTGTTCTAATTCAGATGGCAATGAAGAAATTATGTATTCTAAGTCTGCTAAAAGTGTTTTTACTTGAAAATCTTTTCCTAACTTTGGTTCGATGCTAAATTTATTTCCTAATGCCAAGAAACCTAGAATATCATCAGGAATAGTTGTAGTAGATAAGTTTTTAATCCATTTTGGATCAGTTTTAAGAACAGATTTACAACAGGACTGATATAGTGAGTTAATTTTTTTGATATAAATGCATCCCTGTTGCAGGGATGTCAACAAATTATCAGGTTAGATAGCAAACTTTTAAATGTTGAGATTGCAACCAATCATAGAGTTCTCAAACAGTTAGAAAAATCACTCACTGAACAAAAAACCGAAATCATTAGATCAACCTCGGAATATGATTGGATGCAATTTTCACATATTCAATCTATTAGATATAATAAAATATTTTATTCAATTAAATCAGACAATATCAAAAAAATTAACTCACTATATCAGTCCTGTTGTAAATCTGTTCTTAAAACTGATCCAAAATGGATTAAAAACTTATCTACTACAACTATTCCTGATGATATTCTAGGTTTCTTGGCATTAGGAAATAAATTTAGCATCGAACCAAAGTTAGGAAAAGATTTTCAAGTAAAAACACTTTTAGCAGACTTAGAATACATAATTTCTTCATTGCCATCTGAATTAGAACAAAACTTAATCCGATCTAGAACCACCAACATTATCACTAATCACATTTTGAATACTTCTAAATCTTCTAATACTTTTTTTCATAACTTATATACTAAAACTAAAAAATTTCTTAAATACAATCCTGAGCTCTTAGTGACAAAAGCAGACAAAGGTAATGTTACAGTCATCTTAGAAAGAACTCACTACTTACAACTGTGTTCTTCTCTTATAGATAATGATAGATTTTATGTTTCACTTACATCCAATCCCACTTCTTCTCTGCAAAGGAAATGCAATACATTAATCGCATCCTTAGCCTCTTCCAATGAGATTGACCGTAACACAAAGAAAAAACTAACAACATATAATGGGAACATTGCAAAGTTTTATGCTTTGCCAAAAATCCACAAACCAACACTATCGGTTCGTCCCATAGTAGCTTCCATTGGAACACCCACTGAAAATATCTCAGCTTTTGTTACAGACATACTTACTAATGCATATAATTTTGAAAATCAATATTACATTAAAGATTCTTTTGAGATGGTAAATAAATATAATGGCTACATACTTCCATCAAATTATGTCCTCGTTAGCCTTGACGTTGTATCCTTATTCAGCAATGTTCATCTAGGAATATGTTTGACATCAATAGAGATCAACTGGGACCGTATTAGAGGTTGTTGTTCCATGTCTTACGACAGATTCATCAGCATCGTCGAATTTCTCTTTAATAACACTTACTTCTCATTTAATGATAAATTCTATCAACAAACTTTCGGTACCCCTATGGGAGCTAAGATTTCTCCTATCATTGCAACTTACGTTATGGATTATGTATTAGACTCAGTCATTCCTTTACTATCCTTTAACATTCCATTTATTAAAAAATATGTTGATGATATCATTTTGGCTATACCCAATGACAAGGTAGATGAACTATTAGACACTTTTAATGGTTATGACCCCTACATCCAGTTCACTATAGAGAGGGAAGATGGTAATTGGTCCGTCCCCTTTCTCGACATAAGGATGATCAGGGAAACCAACAACATCAAAATAGATTGGTATCAAAAACCGACCCATTCTGGTAGATACCTTAACTACAACTCATACCATAATAATTCTACCAAAGTCAACTTAATCAAACAGATGAAAAATAGAGTAACAAAACTATCAGATCCTTCATTTCATACAAAAAACCTACAAATCCTACAGAAACTTTTTATTTCAAACGCTTATCCAACACCATTAGTTAATAAGATTTTGTTTAATACTGTCCATGACGAGGATATTTCACCTTCCTTCGCGACTAACAATGCTGATCCTGATGTCTTAAGTGGGAACCCAGTCTCTGATACTCCTATAAACAAATATTTTTCATTACCATATTTCAGAGATATCACTCCGGGGTTAACAAGGATTCTGAAAAGTGTTGAAAATAGCTTTGGCAATAATAATAACAACATTAAACTTAATGTAGCTTGTAGATCAGCCCTAACAATTAATAATCTTTATTCTAAGATAAAAGATAAGACTCCCATAGATAGGCTTAGTAATATTGTCTACAACATTCCATGTCTCTCTTGCAACAATTCCTACATCGGTCAAACATCTCAATTATTGAAATCACGTATTACACTACACAAAAGTGATTCTCGACTTCACCCTGACCGTTGTGCATTAGCCAAACATGTCCATTCCACTGGTCATCTCATGGACTATACCAACACCACAATTCTCCACCCGTGAGAACAATAAATCTAAAAGAGAGTTCATTGAAATGTCTTATATTTTTCTTAACGATTTCTCCATTAATGTTAAGAGTGACATCAAGAATCTAAGCGATATATACCACCTGTTACTTAAATCAGATACCAAGAACAATACTATATCACAGATTACTAATTTGACTGATATATCCATTAACAACTAACATACCTTTATAATTAATTTTCATAAACAAAAAATATATAACATTCCCTTGCTTTTCTTAGATACGTCTCAATAAGATTCAATAATACATGAACAATATAATATAATTAAATAAAGAAAATCACAATTATATTTCCCTTTACTGGGATTTAAATTTATTCGTTTTTTTTTTTACCAATGAACCTTAACGACATAAAGATTCATACCAATTATAATGAAGTTGTCAGCGCTTGCGTTCTGGCTTAAACAGAACCTCACTTTTAACTATTTAAAATCAAAATTTAGTTATTGCCGACATTTCAAAGAATTACCTCCTTTTAAATGTAGTTGCATTGGGTTTTTCGATTAACCTTGGGTAAGCCTTTACGTGTCAAGTTCGAAGCTACCATACATTTCAATTCTTATAAAAAACTTTTTTTTGCACATAGTAACAAAAAACACCACTATGTTACTAGCAAAGTTTTTTAATATTCTAACTCTACAATTCTAAGTTACGGTAAGATCAATAATGTTTTAATAGATAATATATGGTAGCTAATTATAATTTATTCTCTTTCAGCCCTGAAGAAGCCAAATTAATTCTCTTTGGCGAAAACGTTCGGCGAAACAATTGATACACATTAGAGTATTTCTTGCAGATTTCCCCAATATTTAAGAGTTTACTATATATATATATATATACTATTTTGCCTGGGACAATTATCCGTGAAGAGAACGAGATGTTCTACTTCACCTATCTTTGAACATCAATATGAGTATTGATGCAATTTCATCACTTCCTGTTTTTGCAACGTTTTTCATCCGGACAAACATATGACCAGCGTCTTCCGCACAATCATGGATTCCTAGTTTATACATCCATATTTATTTGCAATAACATGCAGGACCAGTAGCCCAGCAAAACTCTGAGATAGCGCGTACACTCGTCCGGCCAGGCAAAGGACAGTTGTTTTGAGTAGTATGAACCTCTGTAACAAAAACCTGTATGTTTCCTGCAGTCGATTTTTTGGACTTTAGTTATTAACAAATTAAGGTCAAAAAACGGAAAATTTTTGCTCTTTTCGTCCACCAGCAAAAATTCGTCATCTCCATTCTTGTTAAGAACAGTCTTCAGTCGTTCTTGGAGTATCTTCTTGGACCCGCTGCAGTCTTCATCGCGTTCTTCTAGTTGCTCACGTAACTGTTTTACTGAAAGTTATACTAGCAGCATCTTTGGTCAGGCACACACGTACTTTTTAAATGTTCTTTCGTACAAAGATCACTACCGATCTACGCGGATGTTCCCGACGAACAATAATTTTCAAAAGTCTTTTTCAAAAATTACTGCTGAATTTATTTTTAAACCCCACACACGACACCAACTGTAGCGAGATTAAATAAAATGAGCGGTTCGAATTTATATAAATATATTTATTTATAAGTTTACAGTTCGGTACACTCTTATCAACTAAACTAAACTCATAACATCGTTACATATATATACTAAAGTTACTTTGTTCCAAAACATTCTGGCGTAGTCCCACCTCTACTTCGTCTCATCGAAAGCGCATGAAGACGGGCGGTATTAAAATGCCAATTCTTGACTTCTCTAAATCTTTCGTCTCCATTTGATACGTCTCTAATACCAGTTGTTGTTTATTGCCCATATAGAAGAATATACAGAAGAGTTTATTGACAACATTAAAATTTATTGACCATATCGAAGAATATACTAAAGGGTTTATAGACAAGATTCAAATTTATTGACCATATCGAAGAATATATTGAAGAATTTATTGGCAAATTTATTAACCACTTAATCACGAGGCTACATCCACATGTTAGAACATAACATCTAATTGGGAGGACATATAAGCAGCCTATCTATGCCATAAGTATCATCTTATGGCATACCAGCTACGCAAGGCATAGACGATAAGCTCCAATGGTTGATTGATGTATTATTTTTTTAATAGTACTTCAATTCTCTTTAGTAGTCTTATCGTTACATATTGGCACCCAACCATACTTGTTTTATTTGAGGAATTGAGCTCTGGATTTTTGGTTTGGTAGCAAAAAACAAGCTTTATTAAATACTATTTTTATATATTTCAATATTTTGCAGTAAATCTTTAAATCTTTTTTATTTAATATATATTGTGATGATGTATTATTTGTGAATGATTTTAATGTGAGCAATGAGTGTTTTTTAATAATATATATATATATATATATACATATATATATATATATATATATATATATATATATATATATATATATATATATATATATATATATATATATATATATATATATATATCGTCGCCTTGGTGGCCAAGAGGCGTAATCCACAATTTTTATGAATCGGAGGTAAGTACGCAAGATTATTTTAAATTCGTCAAAAAATGTTGTGGTCAATGGATTTTACCCACAAATATCTCCTAGTGAGGTATTTTGTAAATTGCCAATAGGCTTAATACACATATCATAAAGCAGTCCGTAGTAGCAAGCAACATACGTCTATTGACTTTCCAAAATAAAATAATTTTTGATATCCGTCTCTCTGTTGACAAGAGGTGTATGTGGCATACGACCTTTGGCTACAGTTACTTTACCTAATGATAGGGTCGTGTTAGAAATGCGACCATGATTAACCAGCAAAAATCTTTAGAATTTTTTAATCATTGCCACGTATTTTTACAGTTTAGCAGGTAGTCTTGTATTGTCTTTCGTTGTTAAACAGTTACTTACTATGAGTTATTATTTTTGAAATATTTCTGTTAATGTGTAGGAAGTGATAAAAGTAAAGAAAATAATGAGTTGCGTACGTGGAAATCGAATGGTTACAGCAGTTTTAAATCAAGAAAACCCCGAAGGTAAGCAATTATACATAATTAATACTACAATTATGTGCAAAATACACTTAAGTAGGAGCCAAGGAAGATCAGGGATAATCAGAACAGAGGATAAAGGAGAAAGGCTCTGTTCAATCTAGTCAACATGCCATGTACACTGAGCTTCGTAATATTATACCAAGTACAAACTCTAAAGGTATTTGTTTAAGCGTATTTTATTTGTAATAACAATTTGCTTAAATATTTGAGCTGGGCCATTGGGCTTTCGTTTTAATATAATATAAATCTTTTATTTTTACAGTGGATGATAAGAATATCTCACAAAAGGAATATTCAGAGCTTGGACTCCATATTCAAAAGCCTGACGAATTAATTGAACTAACGAAATATGCTGATATTATTCATAATGTTTATCGAAGTTTACACTCTGAAGGTACTTATAATATTATTTTGCTTGTTATAGAAACTTTCCCTATTACTAATATTATAAATCTTGCATTTTACAGCTGTCTTTGAGAACTTTAAAGAAAACTTATATTTAGCTTCCGAGACTGATATTCAAAAGCATGACGAAACTAATGCTCAATATACCTAACCTAGTAATATTGTTATAACACTCACAGACTCTAAAGGTATGTCTCTTATTTTTACCAATCACAACTTGTTAATCTTTTAAACCACAGCCCGATTTCTTTAATCTTGTTAAATAATATGTAATGTAACTTGTTACAGGCGATGATGGGAGCACTAATTCCGATTTACCAACAGAAAATTTGAGAAGGCAGCGCCAGCGAAATCAAGAGAAGTGGAAACGGAATGCTCAAAAAAAGTTAAGGAGCAGGCAGTGAGTACGAAACCAGAGCCGGAGTAAAGGTTCGTGCTAAAACCTTACAAGAAGTTAACTGCAAATGTCACTACAAGTGCCCGACTAATATTAACAGGCAAATACGGAAACAATTGTTGGCCGACTACCTAACTTTGAAAACTGAAAGAGCTAGATGGTCGTTTATTGATAAACAAGTGACAAGTGTTCCTGTAAAAAGAAAGTACATGGGTGACAGTATTCGACGCAAACGAACCTTAGAATATTCTGTTAGTATTAATGGAAAAAACCATAGAGTCTGTTAAAATTTTTTTTGGGAACATACGATATTTCTGAAAAAAAAGTTCGAACTTCAGTGGAAAAGTTGGCTCCCACAGGTGTCACAAAAATAGACTATAGGGGTAAAAAAGAACCCCCAACAAACAAAGCGATGAAGTGAAATATTAATTAGGGATGACATCAAATCTCTACCCGTTATTGCTTCTCACTATTGTCGGAGCAGTAGTAAGAGAATGTACTTGTCACCTGGGCTGAGTGAAACTCGGCTCTACTTAGATTATGTAGAATACTGTAGGGAGCGTAATATAGTTCCCGAAAAAGCTAGTTTCTATAAATCTACTTTCACAGATGAATATAATTATGGCTTCCATAATCCCAAAAAAGATCAGTGCGACTTTTGTACTCAATACAAAAATAAGTCGACTAAGCCAAAGCTAAGTTAGGTTCAACATTTGAATGCTGTAGTATGGATCTAGAAAAAATACTATTAGCACTAAGTTTACAAGTAGGACAACTATATTATTTAAAAAAACTAAAGACCTACAATTTTACATTGTATAATCTGGTTATTGGGGAGGCTACTAATTATATGTGGCATGAAGGTTCTGGTTCAAAGGGTGCATCAAAAATCGCCACATGCCTATGGAACTTCTTGATGTCGTTGGGAGAAACAAATTAAATAACTTTCTATTCTGACACTGCGTTAGGTCAGAATCGCAATTCTGTTATATCTGCAATGTTTTTGCGTGCTGTGGAGCATATGCCCATTAATATCATTAATCAAAAATTTATGGAATCAGGGCACTCCGAGATGGAAGTATACACTCTGCTATAGAAGCTCGAGCTAGAAAAGTAGATGTATTCACACCAGAAGGCTGCTATATGGTGGCTCGTACCGCTAAAACCAGAAAAACTTACTACAAGGTTGTTGAAATGGTACATACCGATTTTCTTGACTTTAAGAAATTCAGTAATCAGTTTAAAACAAACAAAACAATTTTTTAAAGCGGAGAAAGAGTTAAATGGCTAAATGTTAAGTGGTTTCAATATTGCAAAAGTGAACGTGCAACTATTTACTATAAATATCAACTGAGTGAGGACCACTTCCAATCTCTGAATATACATCGACGACAACTTCGAAACCAATCCACGATAGATATATCAAATTTATACGCAGCCAAACTCAAAATTGAGAAGGGCAAATCAAAAGATTTGTTAGAGATATGTGAGAAAGGTAGGTAGTATTCCATCTACCTACCATGACTTCTACAAAGGTTTAGAGTTTGATGAGGATGCTACTCGTAAAAGCAGTGATACAGAAAGTGATGTAGACTAGTAAAGTCTTTATTATTACGTAGGCTCAATTTAGTTTTATTTCGTTGTTTTTTTAAAATAGTATGTAATAAATTTAAGTATTTTAGAGGCATAATTTTTTTAACAATTACACAAATGCAACTAATTTTCAGTGCTCAATGGACGTATGCCACGTAACTTAAAAAATATTTAACAGAAAATTTTAATAATTAACATACGTCTAAATAATCCTATAAAGTATGCTAGTCTAAAGTTGTAGCTATAAATTTAAAAAAATGACCAAGTTATAAACAAAACAATTGAAATGTATTGGCCTAAAAATGTTTGAAAGCCAATTTCTCAGTTTCACGACATTGTGGTTTACGCCTGTTGACTACCAAGACGACGATATATATATATATATATATATATATATATATATATATATATATATATATATATATGTATATATGTATATATATATATATATATATATATATATATATATATATATATATATATATAATATAGGGTTTTTATCGCGGTTCTCAAAGAATTAGTTTGTAAGCACTTTTTGAAATTATCTTTATTGTATCTATTAAGAAACACACATATATATCTAACATAACCAATGTAAAATTTAAAATAAACGATCTTTAAATTGAAATTCTTATGACACTAATTAAATTATGTTAACAAAATTTTGTACCTTTCTGTCACTGAATGCCTAAATAAAACTGTTCTCCAAAATAAAGATTTTAATCACCACTCAATGTCTTCGTTCTCAGCCTCGGTTATCCTTGTTTTTGTGAAATTACTTTTTCCAATTATCAGCTTCCACCAATTTAAAATATTTTTCTTAATAGAATTTATATTTATTCTTCTTTTTAATATACCAATATCCAATCACCATATAACTATTATAATTTTAATTTCTTCTAATCTCAATCTACCATATAACCATTATAGTTTGATTTCTACAAATCTCCAATCAATATTCTTCTAATATACTTTCCAATACTATCTAATTTTAATACTAAATCACTGATTATTACATACTTTATACTTTCTTCCTAATTCTGACTAACTTAATAACTTTATACTGACTTCATACTGACTGCTTACTAACTGTGTCCTCTTTTCTTTATACTGACTTTACTATCTTGAAAATCTCCCCAACTGACTAACTATATAATGACTGCTTACTGACTAACTGACCATTTTGAATCCAAAATCACCGAGTATTTATATCTTTTCAATGTTCCAGAATCATCTGGCAAGAAATCATATTCGAATTGTTCTATTTCCTACATATATGAATCTTCTCGAATAGTCTCTCCTCGCAAACAGGGTTAACTTAGTGTTCTAGAGAATTCTTTACTTTTCTATCGAGAATTTTATTGACATTTAGGCTTTTCAGATCATTTTAATCAGATATAAACTTATATGTAAATTAAACACCCCAAGTCAATAAATTACACTATTTCAAATCCGTAACTATATGTAAACTAAACATCTTAATTAACAAATAACCCCACTTTACATTCGTAACTATTATTTAACTGTCACTTATTCAGAGTAGGTATATTTGGTTGCCTATGCACATGGCTCACTTAAATATATCTACAATATCTTAATTATTAAAATAACCAAATACTTTTTATATCTAATATTATCTAGTGTGTAACATATAAATTATTTTTTTTAAACACTATTTTTCTTTCTCCTATGTTTAATATCATCTCAATATATATATATATATATATATATATATATATATATATATATATATATATATATTTATATGTATACATATATTTATATATATATATATATATATATATATATATATATATATATATATATATATATATATTGTTATGATGTGTTTTTTGTTTGAATGATGAGCAATGAGTATTTTTAATAATATAATATATAGGGTTTTTATCGCGGTTCTCAAAGAATTAGCTTGTAAGTACTTTTTTAAATTATCTTTATTATAACTATTATGAAACACACATATATATCTAACTTAGCCAATGTAAATTTAAAATAAACTATCTTTAAATTGATATTCTTATAAAACTAATTAAATTCTATAGACAATCTACAATTTAAACAAAACTATCTTCAAAATTGAAATTGTTATGACACTAACTAAATTATATTAACAAAATTTTGTACCTTTCTTTCACTGAATGCCTAAATGAACTGTTTTCTACTATATAGATTCTAATCACCACTGAATGTCTTCGTACTTCAGTTATCCTTGTTTTTTGTGAAATTACTTTTTCCAATTATCAGCTTCTACCAATTTAAGATATAGTTTTCTTCACCAGCATTTATACACCACCAACCAAACCAGCAAACAGCATTTATATTTATTCTTCTTTTCAATATACCAATATCCAATTATTATAAGTTGATTTATACTAATCTCCAACCACAATATAATTTAATTTCTTCCAATATACTTTTATAATCTTCAATAATTATTTGTGTATAATTATAAATGTGCATTAATTATATGCATAATTTTTAATCTTCATTTAACTCACTATATTAAACAATTTGACTATTTGTACCTGATTCTCTGACTCCAAATAATCTTTCATATTTCTTACTAAACTTTTCTGACTGACTTCTTGAAAATTCTGAACAATTTACTTCACTAAATGTGTCTAATAACTTTCATAATAAACTGGCCTGACTTCTGACTAAAAACTTCCAAAAACTGCCATCTTGAATCCAAATCACGGGTATTTATATGTTTTTGGATTTCTAGAACCATCTGGTAAGAGATCATGTTCCAATTTGTTCCATTACTTTCATATAGATGTTCTCGAAAAAAATATCATCTCCGGAGATCCAGAGAATTCCATTCTTTTCTATTAATAATTTTGTTTACATTTAGGCTTTTCAGATCAGAATATATAATTAAATTAGTAACTAACACTCTAATTTAATAAAATACACATTTCAAACAATATATTATATAACCCCACTTTATATTCCCTTATGATTAATTTCTATCTGTCAAATTACTCCGAGAGTATTTTTGGTTGCCTATGCACATGGCTCACTTATATATATATACAATATTAAAATACAACTTTTTACAATTATTATATGCTAATTTCTTAAAATGCCCTCACTTAAATATATTTTTATAAAATTCTCTAGTATATAACTTATTTAAAATAATCAAATACTTTTTTATATCTGATATTATGTAGTATATAACTTATAAATTATTTTCTATAAACCCCAATCGTTACAATACCCCAAAAATAATATTTAAAATAAATAATTTACATATTATTTTTTTAAATATTAATTTCCTCATACCTTATTAAATTTATTAAATCAAATTTTTTTTTTTTTTTTATTTATTTAAAATGTGTTAAATACATCCCTGTTCGCTGTCTATGTCAAAACAGAGAATAACGGAGAACAGTTCGTCCATTCTATGGTCAAACTGTCATGTCAAATGGAGCAATGGATGCGATATCAGAGAATAAAATATAACCTTAATTAAAAATATAATCTATATTGTGTTCTGTTTATTTATAGACAAAATCTAGGAAGTATTTCCATTCAAAATAACTTTCATCAATATAAATTGGTAAGTTTTTCCACTTTATTATATTAGAAAGACATTTTTGTAGCAATTATAGTATCAATTTTGTGTCTAACCCCAAATTATGATTTTTAGGGTACAAATTAATTTCCATATATACAAATTTCAACAAGTATGATGTCAAATTTATTCACAACAAAGAAATCTACCATCTATCTATGAAATGGATCTATCAGTAAGTTTTTTTTTTTTTTTTTTATTCTTTTCTTTGTTTAGTTGACATATTGGGCATTGGTTAGTAATTTCTTTTGCTATACTTATGTCATTCTTTGCAAAATAATTGTCCCTAAATAGCATCCATAGCTTTCTTGAACCAATATGCATATAATTGTTATGTAAATTTTTCAATATTTTCTTTGCTAAAGTTCTAGTTATTACATATACTTCTATGCCATTTATTATTTTATAATATACCCCATCTTTCCTAAGGACTTTTTGTTTTTCACTCAAATTGATCTGATCTCTTATAATTTCTTCTTTAGAATATAATCCAGTACTTTCTACTAATTGATTTAATCCAATTTTTATTGTTCGCTGCCCTTTTTGTGATGTATTTTCTAACCTTGATAAAGCATCTGCCACTATATTGGATTTTCCAAAAATGTATTTGATTTCAAAGCAGTATTCACTAAGTATTAGACTCCACCGATGTATTCTACTGTTTCCATATTTGTTATTTAATATAGACGTTAAAGCTTGGTGATCTGTTTCTATTTTAAATTCATTACCCAACAAATAAAATCTTAATTTTGTGACACAGTGTATTATACTTGCTAGTTCTAATTCTGAAACTGAGTAACCCTTTTCATGTGGCTTTGTGATTCTTGAAATGAATTGTATTGGGTATTCGACCCCATCATGTATTTGTAATAATACCCCTGATAATCTCTCTATTGATGCATCTGTTCTTAATATGAATGGCTGTGTGTAGTCAGGATAGTATATTTTCAAATTTGACAGAAAAATGTTTTTAATTTCTTGGAATGCTAGTTCTCTTCTCTGATCCCATCTCCATTTTACACCTTTTCTCAGTAGTTCAAGTAATGGAATTTCTTTTATACTTAGATCTGGTATCATCCTTTTATAATAATTAATTATTCCAATAAATCCTCTTAAAGTTCTTAAATTGTGTGGTGTTTTATATTCCTGAATGACTTGTGTCCGTTCTGGATCCATTTCGATGCCCTTAGTGTTAAGTTTATAACCTAGATATATGACTTCTTTTTGAAAAAATGTACATTTTTCTTGATTTATTTTTAGTCCAACTTTGTCTAATCTATTTATTATAATTTTTAGGTGTTTCTCATGATCTTCAGCTGTTTTAGAAAAAATTAATATATCATCAATGTAGTGAATTACAAAATGTTCATATTGATCCAAAATATCATGAAGACATCTACATAGAGCACTGCAAGATGATTGAAGTCCAAATGGTACTACTTTGAATTGATATACTACTCCATCTATCTGAAATCCTGTATACTGTCTACTTTTTCTTTCTAGAGGTATTAACCAGAAACTATGCTGTAAATCGATTTTAGTGAAAAATGACATTCCTGTAATTCTTCCTAGTATTCCATCTATACTCATTGGTGCTTCAAATTGCTTTTCAGTAATCTTGTTAATATTCCTTGCATCCAAACATAACCTGATTTCACCTGATCTTTTTCGTACTACTACTATGGGGTTAATAAAACGTGTGTCTGCCTTCTCAATGATCCCATCTTCTAACATATTATTAATTGTTTTGTTTACTTCTTCTCTGTATTTATATGGTATTGGGTATGATTTTGTTTTAAAATCTTTTTCCTCCTTAACTCTTATACTATGGATATAATTCTGTGCAATTCTATTTTCTTTATTGACAAGTCCCTTGTGTTGCTGCAATATGGAAATGACTATTGATTTATATTCTTCAGGGCAATTTAAAACTTTCATCATATCTTCTTCTTTACAAATCACATTATTCTTCAATATGTACTCATTATTCCTTGCTTCCAATTTTACGCACTCCGCCTCGTAGGCATCCATCTGCTTAAAATTTCCATTCCTTAAATATTCACTACAATAATTATTCTTTACATTCTTTTGGGACATTTCCCTATCATCAAAATACATTTCTTCTTCATAAACATTATTATTTTCTTTTAATAATATCCTATCAACTCTTATTCCTTCTTCTACCTCATCTTTCTGCATAAATTTAATTAACTCTGAGATAGCGCGTACCATTTTTTCTTAAAAATCTATCTTTACTTTTTTCTTTTCCAATTCATCATTTCCCATTAATATATCAACACATAAATCCTTGACAATAAATCCTTGCATATTAATTTCTTTATTAAGAATATTAATTTTAAAATTGGCTAGTTTATCAATTTCACCCAACTTCTTATTATTGCACCAATAATTTTAATTTTTGGAATCTTTATTATATCTGATAGTTTTAATGTATTAAAAATAAAATTCTCCGAGACTAAAGTACTTTCTGAACCAGTATCTATCATAATTTTAATCATTTTATTTTTGGCCAAAGCATTTATATAAATTCAATTAATAGAGTCAATAATTTTATCCTCATCTAAAGAAATAAATTCAGAAGGTTTTTCATAATAGCAATGGCCTAACTTGTAATTCAGAAAGTTTACTGCACAAAATTTTGATTATTAGAATTGTCAGATTGTATCTGACCACTTGGATCTGATGTCCTATGTCTTTCCCTACTATGACTTCTACTCACATTTTCTTGCCTTGTACTATTTCGTTTCCTGTCTTCGCAGCTTCTATTCCTTCGAACACAATTTACCTGTCTGTTATAGTTAGGTCGCTCTGTATTTCTTCTATTGTTAAAATCTTGTCTATTATTATTAGTACTGTTATTAAAATGTTGTCTATTATAACTAGTATTGTTATTACAATTTTGTCTAATTTGATTACTGTTATTATTATTAAAATTTTGTAAATTATTACCATACCTAGTATTATTGTTATATGATTGTCTATATTGTTGATTATCATTTTTTTTATATTGAAAGTTATTATTGTTTTTTCTGTTGTTAGTATTACTTGTCATACTGCCTCTTTGTATTCTTTGAATAAAATTAATGAAACTATCTATTGTTTGAATATTTTGTACAGTTACGGTTTGCACAACATCAGCATCAAAATCTCTAGATACATTTAAGACTGTTTCATCCTCTCTAAGTGGTGGTTCTAAATATTTTGCAACTTTTATCAATTTCAATGCATAATCTACCATATTTGATTTTAAATTTTGATTATACTTTCCAAAATATAGAATTTCTCTAAACTTGGCTTGCTCTAATTCACCCCAATAATAATTTAAAAATTTATTTTCAAATGTTTGAAAATTATCTAAATCATTCTCAATACTAGCAAACCAAGTTGCTGCATTGTCATTTAATGTCACTCTAATATAATCTTTAATATCATTAATATTATTCACAAATCTTAATTTATGTTTTAAACTATTTATGTATACTCTAGGATGCAAATTTTTTATATTACCAGAGAATTTAATCCCAGTCTCATTTGTTAAATTTAAGTAAGGTCTCCCTATGTCTCTCATTTGTGAAATATCATCTATTCTCTGTTCCACATTTCTTATTTGATTACTATTTATTTGGATATTTTGTTGTATATCGTCTAATTTTTCTACTGTGTTTCTCCTGTCTTCATTAATTTTTACTTCTAAGTTACATTTCTCCAACTCTATTTTCTGTTCTATATCTATTTTATTATCTTGAATAATCCTCTTTACTTCTGTCCTCTCATTTTCTATCCTTTTCTTGTAGTCATTCCGTATACTTTTTATTTCATTTGCTACTTTTTTCTCTGCAGTTTGAAGTTTTTTATCCATTTGTTTTTCTATTTGCTTTACAATTTTCTATAATTCTCTTCCAATTTCTGTTCCATTTTTTTCATGTCCTCTTTGACTTCTTTTAAATTCTCTTCCATTTTTTTCGTATTCTCTTCCATTTTCTGTTCTATTTTTTTTATGTCTTCTTTGACTTCTTTTGAATTCTCTTCCATTTTTTTCGTATTCTCTTCCATTGTCTTGTTCATCTGGATCATTAATGACATCAAAGCTGCCATATTGACATTTTCCTCTCTTTCTGGATTCATTTCTGCAGTATCTTGTGGAACTTGAACTAAACTCTCCTCTTGTACAGGTTGTGTTTCTACTTCTACATCTTCTTCATTCTTTTTGCTTCTTGTACCTTTCTTTCCTTGAGACATTTTGAGACTTTACTTGTTCAAATATAATTAAAATTAAAATCTATACTTTTTCTTTCTACTGATAATTAATTTAATTATATGAGAGCACTTATCTTCCCAAACTAATTCTTTTAAATAGAGAGCCCCACGTTGGGTGCCAAATTGTTATGATGTGTTTTTTGTTTGAATGATGAGCAATGAGTATTTTTAATAATATAATATATAGGGTTTTTATCGCGGTTCCCAAAGAATTAGCTTGTAAGTACTTTTTTAAATTATCTTTATTATAACTATTATGAAACACACATATATATCTAACTTAGCCAATGTAAATTTAAAATAAACTATCTTTAAATTGATATTCTTATAAAACTAATTAAATTCTATAGACAATCTACAATTTAAACAAAACTATCTTCAAAATTGAAATTGTTATGACACTAACTAAATTATATTAACAAAATTTTGTACCTTTCTTTCACTGAATGCCTAAATGAACTGTTTTCTACTATATAGATTCTAATCACCACTGAATGTCTTCGTACTTCAGTTATCCTTGTTTTTTGTGAAATTACTTTTTCCAATTATCAGCTTCTACCAATTTAAGATATAGTTTTCTTCACCAGCATTTATACACCACCAACCAAACCAGCAAACAGCATTTATATTTATTCTTCTTTTCAATATACCAATATCCAATTATTATAAGTTGATTTATACTAATCTCCAACCACAATATAATTTAATTTCTTCCAATATACTTTTATAATCTTCAATAATTATTTGTGTATAATTATAAATGTGCATTAATTATATGCATAATTTTTAATCTTCATTTAACTCACTATATTAAACAATTTGACTATTTGTACCTGATTCTCTGACTCCAAATAATCTTTCATATTTCTTACTAAACTTTTCTGACTGACTTCTTGAAAATTCTGAACAATTTACTTCACTAAATGTGTCTAATAACTTTCATAATAAACTGGCCTGACTTCTGACTAAAAACTTCCAAAAACTGCCATCTTGAATCCAAATCACGGGTATTTATATGTTTTTGGATTTCTAGAACCATCTGGTAAGAGATCATGTTCCAATTTGTTCCATTACTTTCATATAGATGTTCTCGAAAAAAATATCTGTTCGATCCACCGCCATAATCATTATATCGAGAATGTTCGACTGTAAACAATGGTCATCTCCGGAGATCCAGAGAATTCCATTCTTTTCTATTATTAATTTTGTTTACATTTAGGCTTTTCAGATCAGAATATATAATTAAATTAGTAACTAACACTCTAATTTAATAAAATACACATTTCAAACAATTATTATATAACCCCACTTTATATTCCCTTATGATTAATTTCTATCTGTCAAATTACTCCGAGAGTATTTTTGGTTGCCTATGCACATGGCTCACTTATATATATTTACAATATTAAAATACAACTTTTTACAATTATTATATGCTAATTTCTTAAAATGCCCTCACTTAAATATATTTTTATAAAATTCTCTAGTATATAACTTATTTAAAATAATCAAATACTTTTTTATATCTAATATTATGTAGTATATAACTTATAAATTATTTTCTATAAACCCCAATCGTTACAATATATATATATATATATATATATATATATATATATATATATATATATATATATTTTATATCACGAAACACCTTTTTGACTTTTTAATTAAATTTATTTCAAAATACAATAAACAAAGTTACGTGTTACAAATTTGATTATACTGTACTTAAGACTAAAGAAAAATGAACGAATATAAAGAGCGACAAGTGCTTTTATAATATTAGAAACTGCTGACTCAGTGGGAATATGCAAAAACCTTGGGTCCCGCTGACTCTGCATGTGTACGGATCCTTATCGGCTCTGGTACTTGGAAGTAGAAACCTGATACCCTGGGAATCGTCGTGGTCAGCAACATTAGTTGGTACAATGCATATAACATATATATATATATATATATATATATATATATATATATATATATATATATATATATATATATAAGAAATACTGGATAAAAAAATATAAACAAACAACCAAACCAGTTTATTACCCTTCTGACTTCAGCCCTAATAAACTGGTTGTTTGTTTGTATATATATATATATATATATATATATATATATATATATATATATATATATATATATATATATATATATATATATATATTGTGACAATTAGGGTTTATAGAAAATAATTTATAAGTTATATACTACATAATATTAGATATTTGGTTGTTTTAAATAAGTTATATACTAGAGAATTTAATAAAAATATATTTATGTGAGGGCATTTTTAATAAATTAGCATATAATAATTGTAAAAAGTTGTATTTAGTAATTTTAATGTTGTAAATAGATTTAAGTGAGCCATGTGCCTAGGCAACCAACTATACATACTCCAAGTGTCAAATTAAGAATCATAATTACGAGATGGTTCTAGAAATACAAAACATATAAATACCCGTGCTTTGGATTCAAGATGGAATTTTTGAAAGTTTTTAGTCAGAAAAGTTTTAGATAGTGCAGTCAGAAGAGTTTTAAGAAGTTTTTAGAAGTTTTTAGTCAGAAGTCAAGCAGTTTATTATGAAAGTTAGTTAGAGTCAGTGAATCAAGTACAAATAGTCCAATAGTTTAATATAGTGAGTTAAATGAAGATTAAAAATTATGCATATAATTTAATGCACATTTATAATTACACACAAATAATTATTGAAGATAAAAAAAGGTATATTGGAAGAAATTAAATTATATTATGGTTGGAGATTAGTATAAATCAACTTATAATAATTGGATATTGGTATATTGAAAAGAAGAATAAATATAAATGCTGTTTGCTGGTTTGGTTGGTGGTGTATAAATGCTGGTGAAGAAAACTATATCTTAAATTGGTAGAAGCTGATAATTGAAAAAAGTAATTTCACAAAAAACAAGGATAACCGAAGTACGAAGACTTTCAGTGGTGATTAGAATATATATAGTGGAAAACAGTTCATTTAGGCATTCAGTGAAAGAAAGGTACAAAATTTTGTTAATATAATTTAGTTAGTGTCATAACAATTTCAATTTTGAAGATAGTTTTGTTTAAATTTTAGATTGTCTATAGAATTTAATTAGTTTTATAAGAATATCAATTTAAAGATAGTTTATTTTAAATTTACATTGACTAGGTTAGATATATATGTGTGTTTCATAATAGTTATAATAAAGATAATTTAAAAAAGTACTTACAAGCTAATTCTTTGAGAACCGCGATAAAAACCCTATATATTATATTATTAAAAATACTCATTGCTCATCATTCAAACAAAAAACACATCATAACAATTTTGGCGCCCAACGTGGGGCTCTCTATTTAAAAGAATTAGTTTGGGAAGATAAGTGCTCTCATATAATTAAATTAATTATCAGTAGAAAGGAAAAATTATAGATTTTAATTTTAATTATATTTGAACAAGTAAAGTCTCAAAATGTCTCAAGGAAAGAAAGGTACAAGAAGCAAAAAGAATGAAGAAGATGTGGAAGTAGAAACACAACCTATACAAGAGGAGAGTTTAATTCAAGTTCCACAAGATACTGCAGAAATGAATCCAGAAAGAGAGGAAAATGTCAATATGGCAGCTTTGATGTCATTAATGATGCAGATGAACAAGACAATGGAAGAGAATTCAAAAGAAATCAAAGAAGACATGAAAAAAATGGAACAGAAAATGGACTCTGAGATAGCGCGTGGAAGAGAATTCAAAAGAAATCAAAGAAGACATAAAAAAATTGGAAGAGAATTCTAAAGAAGTCAAAGAAGACATGAAAAAAATGGAACAGAAATTGGAAGAGAATTATAGAAAATTAGAAAAGAAAATAGAAGATAATAATAATAAAATTGTAAAACAAATGGATAAAAAACTTGAAGCTGCAGAGAAAAAAGTAGCAAATGAAATAAAAAGTATACGGAATGGCTACAAGAAAAGGATAGACAATGAGAGGACAGAAGTAAAGAGGATTATTCAAGATAATAAGATAGATATAGAACAGAAAATAGAGTTACAGAAATGTAACTTAGAAGTAAAAATTAATGAAGACAGGAGAAACACAGAAGAAAAATTAGACGATATACAACAAAATATCCAAATAAATAGTAATCAAATAAGAAATGTGGAACAGAGAATAGATGATATTTCACAAATGAGAGACATAGGGAGACCTTACTTAAATTTAACAAATGAGACTGGGATTAAATTCTCTGGTAATATAAAAAATTTGCATCCTAGAGTATACATAAATAGTTTAAAACATAAATTAAGATTTGTGAATAATATTAATGATATTAAAGATTATATTAGAGTGACATTAAATGACAATGCAGCAACTTGGTTTGCTAGTATTGAAAATGATTTAGATAACTTTCAAACATTTGAAAATAAATTTTTAAATTATTATTGGGGTGAATTAGAGCAAGCAAAGTTTAGAGAAATTCTATATTTTGGAAAGTATAATCAAAATTTAAAATCAAATATGGTAGATTATGCATTGAAATTGATAACAGTTGCAAAATATTTAGAACCACCACTTAGAGAGGATGAAACAGTCTTAAATGTATCTAGACATTTTGATGCTGATGTTGTGCAAACCGTAACTGTACAAAATATTCAAACAATAGATAGTTTTATAAATTTTATTCAAAGAATACAAAGAGGCAATATGACAAGTAATAATAACAACAGAAAAAACAACAATAACTTTCAATATAATAAAAATGGTAATCAACAATATAGACAATCATATAACATTAATACTAGGTATGGTAATAATTTACAAAATTTTAATAATAATAACAGTAATCCAAATAGACAGAACTTTAATAATAATACTAATTATAATAGACAACATTTTAATGACAGTACTAATAATAATAGACAAGATTTTAATAATAGAAGAAATACAGAGCGACCTAACTATAACAGACAGGTAAATTGTGTTCGAAGGAATAGAAGCTGCGAAGACAGGGAACAAAATAGTACAAGGCAGGAAAATGTGAGTAGAAGTCATAGTAGGGAAAGACATAGGACATCAGATCCAAGTCGTCAGATACAATCTGACAATTCTAATAATCAAAATTTTGTGCAGTAAACTTTCTGAATTACAAGTTAGGCCATTGTTATTATGAAAAACCTTCTGAATTTATTTCTTTAGATGAAGAGAAAATTATTGAATCTATTAATTTAATTTATATAAATGCTTTGGCCAAAAATAAAATGATTAAAATTATGATAGATACTGGTTCAGAAAGTACTTTAGTCTCGGAGAATTTTATTTTTAATACATTAAAACTATCAGATATAATAAAGATTCCAAAAATTAAAATTATTGGTGCAAATAATAAGAAGTTGGGTGAAATTGATAAACTAGCCAATTTTAAAATTAATATTCTTAATAAAGAAATTAATATGCAAGGATTTATTGTCAAGGATTTATGTGTTGATATATTAATGGGAAATGATGAATTGGAAAAGAAGAAAGTAAAGATAGATTTTGAAAAAAAAATGGTAACTTTGGAAGGGCAAATAATTAAATTTATGCAGAAAGATGAGGTAGAAGAAGGAATAAGAGTTGATAGGATATTATTAAAAGAAAATAATGATGTTTATGAAGAAGAAATGTATTTTGATGATAGGGAAATGTCCCAAAAGAATGTAAAGAATAATTATTGTAGTGAATATTTAAGGAATGGAAATTTTAAGCAGATGGATGCCTACGAGGCGGAGTGCGTAAAATTGGAAGCAAGGAATAATGAGTACATAATGAAGAATAATTTTATTTGTAAAGAAGAAGATATGATAAAAGTTTTAAATTGCCCTGAAGAATATAAATCAATAGTCATTTTCATATTGCAGCAACACAAGGGACTTGTCAATAAAGAAAATAGAATTGCACAAAATTATATCCATAGTATAAAAGTTAAAGAAGAAAAAGATTTTAAAACAAAATCATACCCAATACCATATAAATACAGAGAAGAAGTAAACAAAACAATTAATAATATGTTAGAAGATGGAATCATTGAGAAAGCAGACACACATTTTATTAACCCCATAGTAGTAGTACGAAAAAGATCAGGTGAAATCAGGTTATGTTTGGATGCAAGGAATATTAACAAGATTACTGAAAAGCAATTTGAAGCACCAATGAGTATAGATGGAATACTAGGAAGAATTACAGGAATGTCATTTTTCACTAAAATCGATTTACAGCATAGTTTCTGGTTAATACCTCTAGAAAGAAAAAGTAGACAGTATACAGGATTTCAGATAGATGGAGTAGTATATCAATTCAAAGTAGTACCATTTGGACTTCAATCATCTTGCAGTGCTCTATGTAGATGTCGTCATGATATTTTGGATCAATATGAACATTTTGTAATTCACTACATTGATGATATATTAATTTTTTCTAAAACGGCTGAAGATCATGAGAAACACCTAAAAATTATAATAAATAGATTAGATAAAGTGGGACTAAAAATAAATCAAGAAAAATGTACAATTTTTCAAAAAGAAGTCATATATCTAGGTTATAAACTTAACACTAAGGGAATCGAAATGGATCCAGAACGGACACAAGTCATTCAGGAATATAAAACACCACACAATTTAAGAACTTTAAGAGGATTTATTGGAATAATTAATTATTATAAAAGGATGATACCAGATCTAAGTATAAAAGAAATTCCATTACTTGAACTACTGAGAAAAGGTGTAAAATGGAGATGGGATCAGAGAAGAGAACTAGCATTCCAAGAAATTAAAAACATTTTTCTGTCAAATTTGAAAATATACTATCCTGACTACACACAGCCATTCATATTAAGAACAGATGCATCAATAGAGAGATTATCAGGGGTATTATTACAAATACATGATGGGGTCGAATACCCAATACAATTCATTTCAAGAATTACAAAGCCACATGAAAAGGGTTACTCAGTTTCAGAATTAGAACTAGCAAGTATAATACACTGTGTCACAAAATTAAGATTTTATTTGTTGGGTAATGAATTTACAATAGAAACAGATCACCAAGCTTTAACGTCTATATTAAATAACAAATATGGAAACAGTAGAATACATCGGTGGAGTCTAATACTTAGTGAATACTGCTTTGAAATCAAATACATTTCTGGAAAATCCAATATAGTGGCAGATGCTTTATCAAGGTTAGAAAATACACCACAAAAAGGGCAGCGAACAATAAAAATTGGATTAAATCAATTAGTAGAAAGTACTGGATTATATTCTAAAGAAGAAATTATAAGAGATCAGATCAATTTGAGTGAAAAACAAAAAGTCCTTAGGAAAGATGGAGTATATTATAAAATAATAAATGGCATAGAAGTATATGTAATAACTAGAACTTTAGCAAAGAAAATATTGAAAAATTTACATAACGATTATATGCATATTGGTTCAAGAAAGCTATGGATGCTATTTAGGGACAATTATTTTGCAAAGAATGACATAAGTATAGCAAAAGAAATTACTAACCAATGCCCAATATGTCAACTAAACAAAGAAAAGAATTTCAAAAACCAGAACACATATAAATCTAATGTTGTATATGAAAAACTAAATACAGTTTCCATGGATTTTATTTCAAATTTAGTTCTCAGTCCAACAGGAAAAAAGCATATACTAGTGATAGTTGATTTATATACAAAATTTATTAAACTATATCCCTGCTCTAGAACAAATGTTAAAACATTAAAATTATATATTAATCAATTTTTCGAAGAAATAGGACCATTTAGAAATTGCATAATAGATAATGCTACATATTTTAACAACCAAAAATTTCGGGCATTTTGTGAGAAAAAGGGAATCAACATTCATTTTACAAGTATCAGACATCCTCAGGCAAATCCTGCAGAAAGATATATTAAAGAAGTTATAAAATATTTAAGGATACTGTGCCAAAATCAACACGAAACTTGGCAGCAACATATACCACAAGTAGAGTATTTTTTAAATAATACACATAATTTGAATACAGAGGAAGTACCAGAATATTTAATGTTTGGCCATATAGGAAACAGAAAGTGGATTAGTGAATATAATCAGGATATGTTAGAACAAGTAATGCAGAAAGTGAATAACCGAATTAGGAGGAAAGCTGAAAAATATATCAGAAGACAAAATCGAAATATAAAAAAACCAATCACATTTCAAAAAGGAGACCTAGTGTTAATTCGTTCACTTAGAAAAAGTAATGTTAAAGAAAACCGTTGTAAGAAATTACAACCAATGTTTGAAGGTCCATACAGAATTGAAAATCAGAATGGACTAAATAGTTATGTGTTAATAGATGCAGAGAACAGACTAAGAGGCCTGTTTCATATCAATGACATCTTTAAATATCATGAAGAGATTGAATAATGATTTCTATACCTTTAACACAAATATAATAACACTAATAACTTACTGATATATCCATTTTATTCAATAGACTTGATTTGTTAAATAGATGGTAGATTTCATTATTTTGAATCAATTTGACATCATACTTGTTGAATTTTGTACATATGGAAATTGTTTGGTACCCTAAAAATCATAATTTGGGGTTAGATACAGAATTGATTGTGTAAATGTCTTTATAAAAAGTGTAAAACTTACCAATTCATATGGATAAAAGCCTGTTGAATGGAAATAATTCCTAGATTTTGTCTATAAATAAACAGAACACAATATCCATTATATTTTTAATTAAGGTTATATTTTATTCTCTCCATTTGACATGACAGTTTGACTATAGAATAGCCGAACTGTGATCCGTTGTTCTCTGTTTTGACATAGACAGCGAACAGGGATGTATTTAACACATTTTAAATAAAAAAAAAAATTTTGATTTATTAAATTTAATAAGGTATGAGACAATTAATATTTAAAAAAATAATAAGTAAATTATTTATTTTAAATATTATTTTTGGGGTATTGTGACAATTAGGGTTTATAGAAAATAATTTATAAGTTATATACTACATAATATTAGATATTTGGTTGTTTTAAATAAGTTATATACTAGAGAATTTAATAAAAATATATTTATGTGAGGGCATTTTTAATAAATTAGCATATAATAATTGTAAAAAGTTGTATTTAGTAATTTTAATGTTGTAAATAGATTTAAGTGAGCCATGTGCCTAGGCAACCAACTATACATACTCCAAGTGTCAAATTAAGAATCATAATTACGAGATGGTTCTAGAAATCCAAAACATATAAATACCCGTGCTTTGGATTCAAGATGGAATTTTTGAAAGTTTTTAGTCAGAAAAGTTTTAGATAGTGCAGTCAGAAGAGTTTTAAGAAGTTTTTAGAAGTTTTTAGTCAGAAGTCAAGCAGTTTATTATGAAAGTTAGTTAGAGTCAGTGAATCAGGTACAAATAGTCCAATAGTTTAATATAGTGAGTTAAATGAAGATTAAAAATTATGCATATAATTTAATGCACATTTATAATTATACACAAATAATTATTGAAGATAAAAAAAGGTATATTGGAAGAAATTAAATTATATTATGGTTGGAGATTAGTATAAATCAACTTATAATAATTGGATATTGGTATATTGAAAAGAAGAATAAATATAAATGCTGTTTGCTGGTTTGGTTGGTGGTGTATAAATGCTGGTGAAGAAAACTATATCTTAAATTGGTAGAAGCTGATAATTGAAAAAAGTAATTTCACAAAAAACAAGGATAACCGAAGTACGAAGACTTTTAGTGGTGATTAGAATATATATAGTGGAAAACAGTTCATTTAGGCATTCAGTGAAAGAAAGGTACAAAATGTTGTTAATATAATTTAGTTAGTGTCATAACAATTTCAATTTTGAAGATAGTTTTGTTTAAATTTTAGATTGTCTATAGAATTTAATTAGTTTTATAAGAATATCAATTTAAAGATAGTTTATTTTAAATTTACATTGACTAGGTTAGATATATATGTGTGTTTCATAATAGTTATAATAAAGATAATTTAAAAAAGTACTTACAAGCTAATTCTTTGAGAACCGCGATAAAAACCCTATATATTATATTATTAAAAATACTCATTGCTCATCATTCAAACAAAAAACACATCATAACAATATATATATATATATATATATATATATATATATATATATATATATATATATATATATATATATATATATATATATATTGTGACAATTGGGGTTTATAGAAAATAATTTATAAGTTATATACTACATAATATTAGATATAAAAAAGTATTTGATTATTTTAAATAAGTTATATACTAGAGAAATTTATAAAAATATATTTATGTGAGGGCATTTTAAGAAATTAGCATATAATAATTGTAAAAAGTTGTATTTTAGTAATTATAATGTGGTAGATACATTTAAGTGAGCCATGTGACTAGGCAACCAACTATACAAACTCTGTCTCCAAGTGACATTTTAGGAAATTTTTAGGAATATAAAGTGGGACTCTGAGATAGCGCG
>NW_027312080.1:0-45877 GCF_040954645.1 Diabrotica undecimpunctata
CGCGCTATCTCAGAGTTTTGAATGTGGTTCAAAAATCGTAAAATTGTATGCATTTAACTTTCTTTTATAAAATATTGCAGAGTCACCTGCAAATAAAAGTGTTAAAATGCTTTGTAGATCAAACGAAATATATCTAAATGCTTTTACTTGATCCTCTTCTGCTCTTATTTTGTCAGAATGTTTCATCTGCATTGCTTCCTTTTCTCTATTCTTGTGTGCTTGCCACTCATTTTCCAAGTCACTTTTGTCTAAAGATGCATTGTATGTATTACATTTGGTACATTGATCCTTTTTTGGTCGATAAAAGCTTAATACTGGATCATATGAGTGAAAAATGTTTTTATCCATTTCCTTTCCATTGTTCGTCTTTAATTTTCAGTTATACTCAGGCTCGTGCAACAATTGTATTGACAACGGTTCTTTTTATGAGCACAAAAATATCATTGTCCTGTTGCTCATTACTTTGTCCGGATTTAATACCGAGTCTGGTAGTTTGTAAGCTTGTTAATCCTCCCACAAACTAAAACCAGACGAAGTGAGTTTGGGAGTAATATATACTATTATTAAATAACAAATGTAATGCTTTTGACTGCCACTTTTCCTTGTACTTCAACAGCTTTTTTTTATTAGAAAAAGATGTCGCATCCACCAAAAGGTTATTAGCGACGGAACAAAATATAAATAACAAAGTTAAACACCTACAGATTATACAAAATGTTTATGGATCTAAGATAATTCACTACATTGTCACAGGAACAGATTTGACCTAAAGCCTGTGGTAGAGCGAGTGGATCTTGTAGCGCTGTCTTTCTTGGTCATATTTACTACAAATTGTTAAAAAGTGTTCGACTGTTAATCGGACGTTACAATGATTACATATAGGTGGATTTTTCTTTGACAAAAGGTAGGAGTGCGTTAATCTGGTATGTCCTAGACGTAAACGCGCAACCGCAATTTGTTCTCGTTTATTGCGCGACGATGGAAACCACTGAGACACATTATTTTTGATTTTATTTAAATTGGAATTAGTTTGAGACCACCCATTTCGCCACAAACACAACACTTTTTAAAATAAGCTTTTAAGTCACTGGAAACACACTTGTCTATCGGCTCCGACAAATCACTTAAAATTGCCTCTCGTGCAATGCTGTCAGCTTCTTTATTTCCTGTTATTCCGACGTGTGAGGGAACCTTACACCTGAGAGTTAGATGATACTAAACGATTGTCTACAGAAGAGTCACTATCTAAGTCAGAAATATCTTTCCCTAAGTGGTTGTGTAGTTTCTTTTGAAGTTTTGTAAACTTGATTTTTGTAGATCTATCATTTGCATATTGATAGCTGCTTTGTAAAAGATGGAGTAAACCAGCCATATCAGTTGTAAATTCTTTTACGACGCTAATAGTGTCGGGGGAGCCTTGGACATTATCGATCAGTAAGGACAATTGGTGAAAATTTAAAACGAATGGTGGGGTATGATTATTAATGAAATTTTCAAGAGTTTCCCGTGTAGATTAGACTATAGATGAGCGTGGTTTTTTTTGGTTTAAAGAGTTTGGGTTTTGCAAACAGATTTTCTGATGAAATTGCTGAATCTGAAGGAGGCGTGTCGATCTCACCAATACTGCGTTTTATGGAAGAACTTGCGTTTTCGCAATTGCTATTAGAGTTTTCACTTAGATGATGTGGCTTTATTACATTTGGAAGTACTGGAGCGAACTCATTGGTAGTGACATAAGTCGAGCTTGTAGTTTTATTTGTAAGATTGGTTGAAATGGTTGTTTCAAAAAATTGTGGTGATGTATCAGTTTTATTAGAATTTTCTGCAGTTGTATCTAATGGAAAAGGAGCTGATAGATTGGAAAATATTGCTTCCGAAGTTTGTGAAAACGGTATTGCCGCTGAAGGAGGTTGATTAAAAGTGTTGCTATGAGTAGGAGTATTAGTAGTTTCTTTGTCGTGGAGATTTGTAGGTGTAGGTGATATGCTCGGATTTGATAATGGATAACTTGATGACTGCTGGGTGTTTGGTACCTTGTGTAGTATACTTGTTGAAGCTGTTTGATTTGGTACTTCATTGTTTGACTCAATATGAGTTGATTCCGTTACTGAACTGGTTTTGCATTGGGATGATATGTGTCCTGCATTTTTGCAAATAAAGCAGGTGAGTGTACCTTGTGACAAAAATATGCGGTAAGGTGTTTGGTCGAAATTTATTAGAATAGAATCTGGAATTGGTGATGTTATAGGGCTTATATAAACTTGCCTCCGAAAGCTCAATATGTGACTATATTCGGGAAGAGTCGAGCTAATTTTCAGAAATGTTATTGGGGAAATAAGCTTTAAACCGATATTCTGTAATTCTTCAACTAATACTTGATGAGGAATTGACAGGCAGACTCCAGACAAGACTAGTCTTTCTGCTGGAGAGACAAGTCTTCGTACTGTTACAACTTCGCCGAGTACTTCTATAGAGCCATGTTGTGTCATGAAGCTATCTACTACGGTTTTGTTTGCCAAATACATGCAGATTCTATTATGAGATAATCTAGATGAAAAAATAATATTTTTTGGGTTGATGATTGTACCCAAAGGAATGAGATAATCCTGCAGTTTAGCATTATCGATACAACTAAATACAATTGCTTGGTTCTTACTCGGAAAAGAATGTGAAGCGGCTGAAGCATAACTGTTTGTGATATTCGAACGTTGATTTACTGGACTGGTTAGATCGGAAGGTGTGTTTACATTGTGTGAAGTCACTTTAAGCTGCGGCGGCGAAGGCCTTACTCCGACTCTGGTAAATGAAAAACCAATCGCATGCTACTATAAGCTACTTATAGCAGCTAACCTCACAAAATGATTGTACGGTAGTGTATATTTATTATTTGTCGTTTTCTTTTCACAATAGTAAAATAATAATTACGTATAGATGACTTACGTAGTAGTATCTAGTAGATAAACACTTTAATTTTAAAAAACTATTCAATAAAACCACTTGTTTTTATTAAAAACTAGGAGTACGATATCAGTACAACTTAACCGTACCTTGCCAGGGCCGGTCCTTCAACAGCATTATCTACAAACCGAGGTAAACATAATTTCTTCTCAAATAAGCCATTGTTTAATATTCGACTTAAAAACAATTGAATTTTTCAGGTGTTATACATTTAACTCTATTGATAAAAAAAATAAGTATAGAAATAAACCTGAAACTTTCGAAGCTTTTCTTCAGAACAGTAGTTGCAGAACTTTTAACTACTTTTGTTATAGAAAAAATGCAGGAAGTTTCTTACTAATTAAAGCAATTTTAATTTAACTTGTTTAGTAAAGTTTATATCAATTTCTAGTATCGAATATTTCCGGAAAGACTATTGTTCTCCGCTTCTGGTTTGGAACATGCTGTTTTTAATTATACTATTAGAGTCTTTAATGTAAATAAATACATTTTAATTATGTAAATGTTTATTGGAGTAAATAGTTTAAAATTATTATTCATTCGAATATTTTATTTAAATTGCATTTACCTAAAATCTTGCCACGATATTAATTTTGATTTAATATTCCTTGATACACTCAAAATATTTTAAAAAACGCAAATTTCTTCTAAAATTTAAAAACTTAATTTCAGTTTGAAATGACATGTCTTTAGCCTAATGATAAAACAGAAGATATTTTAATTAAATTTTAAAAAACGATCACTGTAGAATACAAAACTTCATACAAAAATTATTGAAGTTCCTACAGCAGTGTTATGAAAATGGTAACTTTCAGTCCAGTATAAAATGTTTATGCAAAATCTTCGCCATTCTGGTGATTATAATAGATACGACAAAGGTATAATATATCCATTATCAAAACAATATCTTACTATTGCGACAGTATGTTGCTTTTCACTATCCTACATATAGCCTAAGACCCCACTGCAGGATCACTACGTTCATAACGTAGTTCATCAAACTCATATTTTTACATACATTTAAATAAAGAGAATACATTGATAATAGTTTAATGAAAAAATTATCTAAAACTAGGGTTGCCAGCTGTTAAAAATGCGAGTTATCAAGGATAAAATAAAAGACAGCCGGAGAGCAAAGCTACTGGTTTGAAGTGTCAGTTGTGGGAGTTTTTAAAGCATGCGTAGGTAGATATATAATAATATACATAATATTATCACTTGGTCAAACTGTGTCGTTGCGCCATATCTCTATTTTAATTAACCTTTCATACCTCGCGTATTTAGCAGCTGGCAACCCCAATTTTTAACCATGTTTTCTCAGGCAACCTTGTATCATAATAACGAGAAAAAAATCATCTTTAATTTAGTATCAAAACCGACAGCAACTATTTATCAAAAACTATTTGCTGTTAATTGAATTAAAAATATTTGCTGTTTGACTGGCAACCTATTATCAATGTATTCTCCTAATTTTAAATGTATGTAAAAATGTGAGTTTGATAAAAAACGTTATGGATGTAGTTATCCTGCAGTGAGATCTTGTACTACTATAATTTAAATCAGGCAGCGCAGCAGAAAAAGCCAACCGGTTTTAAGATCCCGTCAATATAGTAGAACTGATTAGAACAGTACTGATGAATTACATTTCATAAATACAGAAACACTTTGATCGTGAAAAACTTTTCCAGATGACATTATTATGTACATGCCTTAAGTTTCTTTTGTCGACAAGGTCCTTTTCGCGAAACAATACCTGTAAATATCTGTAAATAATGCAAAACTCTATTAGTTTGTTGCATCATGTATTTCAATACTCACAATTTTGTCACTCAATTTAGTATAGGATATGCTAATGATACATATTGTATTTTTATGAGACTAAAACACGTAATAAAAATTACATTTTACATTGGTTTCGGCGGATCAATTTACATTTTTAAAACATTTTTTTCAAAAAAGATCATTTTAAAATAAAAATAAAATAGACAGTTAATAGACAATCGCTGATATGTACATTTCCGCCTATTGAAGTCCTCAGAGCGAACTTATGATAAGCTCTAACGAATTAAAACCTTTTTCATCCATAAAAGTAAACATTTAAAATATTTACCGACAGACGATAGAGCGACATTTGCTAACGAGAATATAAATATGAAATTTAATTCGGCCCAAATCTGTGTTTTGGGCCGAATGTTTTGGAAACTTCGCTAAACAAACAGACGATGAATGGCAGATATTTTAAAAATAAGGAGATATTTTAACCTGTATTATGTTTATTAATTGACGCTTTCTCTTATCAATTTGACAGATGACTTACTCTGTCTTTATGTTGTAGGCAAATAGCTATTTTTAACTTGAAAATTCTGAGGGTGGGAATGTACTTTCAGAACCTAGATACGTGTTGCTAAACTTTAATTTATCCATTAATGCTGGTATGTTTCTGTCGCTATCTTCTTCTTTTAGTACTGGTAACCAAAGCCAGAGCTACATTCTGTTGATGGGTATGTTACACATTTTTCTTTAGTAAGATGAGGAATGTTTCTTTGATTTTTCTAATTTGGTTGTCTCTTTATTTAATGACTATTAATGCATCTTTCCATTGTACTCTATGTTTATTATTTCAGGCATGTTTGCATAACTAGGATCTATTGAGGTCTCAGTTTTTGATGTATGCTGGTTTATTCTGACACTTAGTGGTCTTGCATTTTTTCTCTCACATAAAAATTGTTGCATTCACAAGGTATTTTATAGATGCAGTTCTTTGATCTCTCCTGTGTGTTGTTTGGTTTGGTTTTGGACATAATAGATTTTAGTTTATTGGTTGTTTTGAATGTTTGTATGCTGTTACCTTTGTTCTTCTTTATTTTTTTTTAACAGCTTCTGAGTGTCCACCCTCCTGCATGTAAGACTCTCCTTGGTTTCCATTTTAATTTTTTTCTTGCTACTTAGTACCATTATCTTTTCGTATTTTCTTTCACACTGTCAAAGATACTGTTAATTTGCCTGGTATCATCTTGTCTGGCAATACGTCTTACCCAAGATTACTTTAATAAAGCAGCACGTTGTATTACTTCCTTTACTTTTCTTCTCCTATGCATTTCTTTATTATGGACGTGATCTTTTAAAATAATTAATAGTGAAGTTGTTTTAATTTACTTTGTATTCCTTTCATTTTGTTGGTGGATTTTATGGTCGACGTTTTTTTTAACCGTATGTCTTCACTGAAAGGATGCAAGAATTGAAAACTTTTGCCTTGAGATACCTTTATTTAATCTTTTATTTCTTGTTTATAAATGACAATAGTAAACCTGATGTAGACCGTTTTCGTCCTGAAATGCATATCCATTAGATCAGATGTTTTGGACTCTATCAACTCGGTTTTTTACCGTTCTTCTTCAAGCATCTTATACAGACATATTACAATCGCAGTCTAGATTTGTGCCTTAGTTTAGATACCATATCTTTATTTTCTACTTAAATATTTTGGAGACCGCACAAACTTTTGGACTGGCAATAATTGGACTGATCTCCCTAAACAAACCTCTCCATTCGTATGGTCATCCTTTCCTCAGGTAGCTTTAACTTTCTCCGTGGCTGTGTATCCTCTTAGAGGGCTAGGAAGACATGCAAGAACAGAAACTGTCAGATCTGTTCACAGATATAAGGAAAAAATTGTCATATTCGGAGAAGACATTATTATAAGTAAAAAATGACTTTAATTTCCATCTAACCAACTTCAACAGCTCACAGCTATGTTTTTTTGGTTCTAGAAACTCTAGTTAGGCTCCTTAGAAGTACAATGATGGAAAATTAAATTTTTATGCATTATATACCTCCACATACCAGCAGAGTGTCTACAGACTTCCTAGAAACGGAAGATATCTTCCTAGAAACGGAGTGGCCTACTTGATCACCAGACCCTCACTCTATACAGCATTTGTGGGATATGCTTAAAAGAAGAGTTACAGCTCGCCGGGATAATCCACAAAACACCGCACAAATAGTATAAGCTGCTCTTTAATAAAGAAACAATTTACCAACACTAAATGTTAACAATTTGATGAGGAGCTTGCTTACGCGAATTAAAGCTGCATTAGGACTAGGGATGGTAACACTAACTACTATAAAACATAAATAAATACAACTTGAACATTCGTTAATAATAATATTGGTTTGTAATTTATGCTACTGACTTTTTAAAAAATCCTTTGAATTTATTATTGCAGGAATCTATTATTTTCTTTAATGTGTATTATAGAATCCATATAACCAATAAGTTTGGTTGTGTATGGAGTTCAAGAAGTTTTGCAGAAAACTTTGTTTTATGGAAAATTCATTTCGAATCCATTTCGACCAATTTGGCCAATTGTTCTGAATCTTTATAAAAAAAGGTAGGGCTGATTCGGTCCTGGTTAGCCAAAGTAATTATCCAAGGAAGCATTATACTGTCATAAATCAAATAATTACAACGTCGCGCGGTGTTATATAAAAGTAACACAGTCAGACGACGCATGAGGGTAAGTCTCACAGGTTGTTTGTGGGTTTTGTGTGTCTCTTCTTCTTACTCGACCAGCAGGTCATGTGTTAAGCAGGTCAACCGATCACGGCGTTGCCGTTTTCTGAGATTTTCTTGTTTTATGTACCGATTTCTAACAGATGTGAAGAAACACAAACAGATAGATTAAAAACATAGTAATATGAAGTCCTCGCTCTTTTGTAACTACTTTTGTAACTAATTTTGATTTTATTTATTTCTATCCATAATATTTTTATTATTGTAATTTGTAATACTTTAGAATTTACTGCAGTCAAATACAAATCAAGTGATAAAGAAGTAGTAGAGAGAAATAGAGTCTTTTGTAAGATAAACGACGTCCACAAAAATGGATTTACTATATCATTATCATCATGGCATACACTTTTAGCGTAGACATGGCCGTTCTCTTCGAACCCTTCCGATCCATTTGTGCTGGAGAATAGGTCTGCAATAACTTTTGTTGTTTATTTAGTCACTTTATCACTATTCTAAATTCATTTATTATTCTAGATTTATTTTATCACTTTTCTAAATTCACTATTAATTATTTTTATTGTACCCATAATATCTAGACTGTTTTTTTATTTAAAAAAACAAAGTAGCATCCACCCAAAGGTTATTAGCGACATTCCTGTAACATTTGTAATAATATTAAGTTTAACATTTGTAACAATCAATCATTGTAACAATTAATTACAATTTGTGAACAATTGAACATTTGTAACAATTAATTAAGTTCAATTTTGTGTAACATATTTATACATTTTAAGTAACCTAATAAATTGTTCGGAACTAAACTTTTGTTGAGGAGTGCTTTCAGGTTATTTGGCAAATTGTAAGACTGTCTTTGATTTACATATTTAGGACAGTCTATCAAGAAGTGCTTTATACTGTCTACTGTATTGCATGTTTCGCATTTTGGAGGTTCACAATTTGAAAAGGGATATGCATGAGTATACCTACAGTGTCCAAGTCGTAGACGTGTAATAATAGTTTGGCATCTTCTACTTCTGGCTGTGGACTTCCATGAAAAAATACCCCTTTGGTGGTTCTGAGTTTCGAACTAGAGTCATTCCACTCCCGATTCCACGCACTTAACACCTTATTTTTGAAATAAACTTTTAGATCGCCTGCGATACTCCGACACTCTGTTTCTGATGAGTCACTAGTATGTACTTCTTCATTCCCTCTATGCCTATATGAGATGTTATCCATAAAAAGTGGACTCCTCTGAAATTTTCTTGAGCTTTTATTAATTCGGCCCTGATAATTTTCTCAATGGGGTGTTTAGGGTATACATTTTGCATAGCTTTGACTGCGCTGAGAGAGTCAGAAAGGACTAGACAACAAGGTATGTTTTTAATATTTACTTGCTTGATGGCTTTGAGCAAACCAAATAGTTCTGCAGTATAGATGCTGGAATTTAGAGGAAGTTTAAATTGAAAAGTAGCGCAAGCGGTAGGATGCTTGCCTCGCAAGCCGGTGGTCCGGGTTCGAATCCCACCGCCGGCAAGAACATCTAGACATATTAAAAATGTCTATAGGCCCCAGGTCGACTCAGCTGAATAAAAATGAGTACCTTGGGTAAAACCAGGGGTAATAATAGACGGTTGAAGCGTAGCACTGGCCATGTTACCTTCCTTGTATACCGTAGGCCCTAGATATAGCAGACTACCCTGCTATACTCCCAAAGCCGCGACAGCGGTATAAAACGGGAGACTATTATTAAATTGAAAAGTGTCATTTGGGGTTACCACTGCTACTCCAACGCCAAGTTCACCTAGACTTGAATTTAATGTTGGCTTAACTGAGATGTGTCGCTTTCCGCTTCCGATGCCTCACTATTAAGATAATTATGGATTTTTTTCCTTATGGACGTGAATTTACGTTTTATGGATCTTTCCTTTAAATGGGGATAAACTTGACTGAGCATATGGGACAAAGCTGGTAGGTCTGTGGTATATTCTTAAATTGTGGTTATAGGATCTGTTGACCCCGTGATATTCATTAGGAGCATGTTAAGTTGATCAACGTTTAGAGGGAAAGGTAGAGGATGATTTTCTATGAAGCTTTTAGCAGGGTTAAGTAAGAGAGAAAATAAGCATTCAGAAGTGCTTGCTGAACTAATTTTAGCTTTTTAGATTTTGCTTGGACTTTAGGTGGTGGAAAAATCTTACATTCTTTTGAAGATGGATCTGCTTCAGGTCAAATAATTTCATCAAAATTTGTTTTTGGTTACGCGCTATCTCAGAGTGACTGTCTTCATTTGATGCATCTACTTTGGTCGGTATCTCCGGGATATTAGAAATAGATATTTGTTCACACTGAGAAGGGTTTGTGTCATTGGATGCTTGCAAGGATATATTTGTTGTGCTGGATACCGATGCTTCATTGTTTTGGTTGGGGTTGGTTTTAGTTGAGCTAGTGGTTCGGAGCACAGTGAAGCGATGGGTTCTGGCTTCTTGCATCTACAGCAAACTAAACTGTCTTGAGAAATGAATATTCTATATGTCGTGTTGTCAAAAACAAGAGTAAATGACTCTGGTAGTGTTAGATTGTGAGGACTGATATAGATTTGTCTTCGAAAACTAAGGATGTGATTGTACTCAGGCATAGAAGCACTTATTTTGAGGAACGTCATGGGGGAGACAAGAACTATTCCGATTTTTTGTAACTTATTGATTAGCAAGTCGTGCGGTATTGAAGGACATACGCCGGAGAGCACAAGTCGTCCCGCTGGTGTAACTAACCTTCTTGCTCTGACAATTTCACCTTGTATTTCTATTTGACCATGATTATTCATAAAATCGTCCACTAGGTATTTGTTTATTGGATAAATACATATATATGCGATTATTAGATAATCTAGAACAGAAGATTATTTTTTTCGGTTGAATTAACGCGCTATCTCAGAGTAAAGTAGTCTTGAAGTTTTGTGTTTTCTAAGGCACTAAAGATAATTGCTTGGGACTTTAAAGGAAATTGCTCTCTGGACGCTGCCGAAGAGTATGACTGTAATGTGTTTATTTGATTTGTTGGTCTTGTATTGTAGAACTGTTATGTGATTCCATGTTTGAATTCATTTCGTTAAACGTTTGTGAAAAGTAAGTCCGACCCTGTACACCTGCTAAAACAGGTATATCTGGGTTGTATCTTATAAACACATAGTTCTCAATATTTTCTCTGTCGTATGACCTGAGTTTTTTTTTTTTTTGAAGTACTATATTAAGTACTTTTTTTATTTTGTTTTATTGCTAAGCCTCTCTTAAACGTCTCCTTTCATAACTTCTTAGATTCACACTTTAAACTGTGTAGGTTTTTACTAGTCAATGCTATGTCACTATAAACGGAAAACCTTAGTGTTTCATCTATTACGTCTGCAATAAGTGTTGATGTGTAAATCTATATCATCTATATCGTATATTTGTTATTTTTTTTTATACTCCTCTAAGGTTCTTCTGTCTGTTTTGAGCCTTTTACTTAATACTTGATTTTTTTCTGGTTGTTTCTTCGCAGTCCTCGTTATATCATAATGTTTTTCATTAATTTCCTTATATCGTATCGTTTTGTGGTTTTATGCCCCTATTAAAACGTGTTCTTCTATTTCTATGTTTTCGCTTCTTTATTTCAACACATCAAATAATTTTGTATAATGACATATTGTAATGACTTTTTAATTTGCACGATATTGCTTAAAATGGTGTTTAAGCAGACAGATTATATTGACATTGAATTCCAAAGTAATTTCTACAAGTGTGATTAAATTGGGCTAAACAGCTTTGTAAAGACATTTCAATCACAATTTAATAAGCTGTGAGTAAAACTAATAAAATACATTCACTTACAGTTGAAAAGACCCTTTTATAAAATGTGTTAACAAATAGAAAATCAAATAATTTACAAATATATCCAGCTAAACCATTTTTCAAAAAAAAATAAATCAACTCAGACTTGATAGACTACAAAAAAACATTTAATTACAGAAAGCATTCACGCTTTCATGAAACTGAATATTTTTTTATATTGATGAAATCTTTGCAAGAAACACTTAAATAATTGTATGAGTGAACTGAAAGGATAAGTTTTCTGCACAAAGTTGTAAAAAAAATTGGAAGCTTGATGGACAAAACAAGCCAGATATTTAATGTTTATTGATTGAATGGAATAACATTGGAACTTTACGCTTTGATATTGTTTTAGTTTTTTGCAATGAGATTTGGCCCATAAATAATTTGATTGTATGTAGTTAAAGTACATACAAAACTCTTCCATAATAAGTATTTAGATAACATTAAATATTAAAGCTGAAAAATTAAGCTACCGGTCCATATTAAATTACGAAAACTGGTTAAAAATAAAGTTATATCCCAATTTTCTTGTCAGATCTCTAATTATGAAATGAATATGGTCTGCATATTTGAAGACTTAGAAGATATCCCTACCATTTGTAACATCAATCTTTAAATCACAACTGATAAAATTATCGGGTAATATATATATATATATATATATATATATATATATATATATATATATATATATATATATATATATATATATATATATATATATATAATATATATATATATAAAATGTGCACTCGTAAGTGAATGGGATGTTTTCGGTCAATTTGGAGATAAAAAAGACAAGAGTTGTGCTACTTTATCTATTTATTGAAGACGTTTCGCCCATTGTTGAATAAGCATCATCAGTTCATCTAAAAGAGTGTTATTAGCGATACATCTAATATGAAAAACAATTAAGTAAATGATCTTACCTTTAAAAGATCTGTAGCAATAAAATGTTATTATTGCAAAGAAACATCAAAAATTAATATACTAAATATATCAGCAAAAACACAGAAACACAGAACGCCGGAAGATTCCCAATTTAACTAATTTTATATTAATTTGTTTTAAATTTCACTTTTGAAAACATTGATTGATTAAATCTATCAAAAAATATAATTGTCAATTTTGAATTGTTATATTAACAACGGCACGGCTAGGGTTCTTGACTGTTATGATTATATCATAAAAATGAAGTATTTGAAAGCTCGACTGTCAGAAATGACAATCAGCTGGTGAGATTGAAGGAAAAGTTTTATAGATGTCAACATAAATGTTATGATATAATAAAAGAAGTTGAAGAAGAAACCAATAATTAAAAGTAGAATAGAAGAATCAATTTTGTAGTATTAGTGCATGGTAAATTTGGCTTAAGTTGCTGATATCAGTTCTCTTATTTAATGAATTAGGTTGTTTCAAAATATGACACATCTCCATAAATTGTCTCTTATTAAGGTTACGTTCTCTACAGAGAATTCTAACATCATCAAAATTCACAGTATGTTTGGTGTTGATTGCATGTTCTGCAAGGGCACAAGTATGTTTAGAAAGTTTAATGTCACTACGATGGCGTAAAGGCGTCCTTTAAGGGAACGGCCAGTCTGACCAATATAACATGCATCACATTCAAAACAGGGTATGTGGTAGACTATATTCACTTGTTCCAAAAAGGAAAGAGGTGTTTTAATTTTAGAAAACAAGTTCCTGACAGTCTTAGCATTATTGATAGCAATCTTAACCGGGATATTGTTCTGTTTGTACAATTTAATAAGCTTTTCAGTAACATATGGGAAATAGGGTAGTGAAGAGTAATGGGTGGTGGAAGTTGCAATGTTAGGAGAAAGTAGAGTACTGTTGTTCATAATATTATTAGAAATCATTCTTAGTTGATCACCATCAGGTAAATCATCAATAGAAGACCCAAAACTTGTTGAAAAAAGGTATTTATTTATGAGAGATGTAGGGTAAGAATTGTCAGATAGTATATTTCTGAGTAACAAAAGAGAATCCCTTTTGTTATCAGGATGTGTTAACCTATGTAGCCTACAGCTGAGTGCTTTTATAAGATTTATTTTGTATTTGAACGGATGGCAAGAATGAAGTTAAGAAACCTATTACTAGCCATAGGTTTCCTGTATCAACTTGTAGTTAGTGTATTGTCACTATTTCTAAAGACACGCATGTCTAAGAAAGGAATACTAATGTTAGAAGGATCCTCAAGTTCATAAGTAAACTGTAAGTGAGGATCAAAACCATTAAAAATCGATAGGGTAGACTCTACTTTGTCAGGGGGTAAGGCTAACAAAAGGTCATCAACGTACCGTTTAACAAAAGGGATATGGAAATCTATCTTAAAAATAAAAAACTGGAGAAAAAAAGCACGAAACAGATCGGAATGGAGAAGAATCCTAGAACAGGCCAAGACCCAAAAAGGGTTGTCGAGCCAGTGATGATGATGATGATATGGAAATCTATAAAACCCAAACATTCAGATATCAAGTCATCAAGGACAAAGTTAACAAGGATGGAAGATATGGATGAACCCATTGGTGTACCAAAAATTTGTAAGTAATATTTATCATTGAAAACCAAAAAATTAGTGTCAAACACCAATTGCAAAAGCTCTGCAAACACATCCCAGGAAACGGGGGAGTTTAGTTGGATAGTGTTCCAATGATTACTTAAAGAAGTGAGAACACTAGAAAAAGGAAGGTTAGTGAAAAGTGATACTACATCAAAGCTCACCAAAATGTAATTAACTGGTAGTTTGAAATTGTTAATAAATGCACTAAATTGAAAAGAATCAAAAATATTATAAGAATTGTGATAATCATAGGATTTAGATAGAATATCAGTTAGAAATTTAGCAATGTGTATATTTGGTGAATTGATAGAAGAAACAATAGGTCTCATACTAAGAGTTGGTTTATGTATTTTAGGTAAACAGTAAAATACATATAGTTTATATAGTTATATATAGTTTGAGTTTAGTTCTTTAACCTTAATATATATTTTTTAGTAGATTTTCTTGGGCTTAGGTTCATAAAAAAGATTGTCATGATACTAAGACATTTTTATTTAGACATTTTTTCTACGTTTTGGCAGGAAATCCATATCGTTTTCAAGACATAATATTGACTAAAAATCATTTTATCAAATACATCATTAGGTTTAAAAAAAAAACTTTTGACTTACCAAGCATGTAAAAGTTCGTTGCTAACAAGTATACATTAAACGTCACAATTAAAATAATAATCAAAGCATAGGACAGACCCACTAAGTCACTACATAAATGTATTAAATGATTTTAAAATGTATTTTAAAATTTAATATTTTGTTTATTGATGTTGGTTTATTATTTAAACAATCAGTTATTTTAACATCATAGGCGTTCTGAGATTATCTATTTGTGTGTTTTTAAATTACATTAAAATATATCTTATATAAATTTTGGACATTTTTTTTATCATTTGTTGCATTATTATTCTTTTTGGTTTGTATAGACTCTAGGAGCTCCCCCTTCTTCCTCTTATGTTCACTTTTTAGGATCTTGGTTTTGTCAAAATCAAATTTATGTTTCTTTTCGTTTTCATGTTTTGTGAGGGCGGTTGAGTTTTTTTTTGTCATAGTTGTGAGAACGTATTCTTGAGTTAAGTAGCTGACTGGTTTGTCCAATATATACTCCATCACAATTCGAGCAGAGAATTTCATACACAATATGCGATGCGAATAGAGGGGTTTTTGTTTTTAGTCTTATACAATTTTTTTTTTAAAAGATTGTACCCTTTATGAGCAACCGTAATGTTATGCTTAGAAAGAAGATTTGCAAGATGTTCTAAAAAATCTTTTATATAGGAGTGACACATATAGTTTTTCTTTACCGTGTTGGTTTTACTGTTATTATTGTTATTGTAAAATGTATGCAGTCGCGATTTGAAAGTGTTGTCGATAAGGTGCTGTGGGTATGAATTAAATGTTAGTGCTGTTTTTGCTTTTTTAATTGCATGAGGTCTATTGATAGGATCGGATAATCTGATAGCTCTATCGGCGAGTCCGATAACTACAGATTTCTTTTGAGACAAGGGATGATGAGAGTTGAAATTCAGATATCTCGACGACCAGGTTTTTTTGGTGTACCATGAAGTAGTTATAGTGCTGTTTGCTCTATGTAAAGTCAGGTCCAGAAAATTAAACTGACAATTTTTTTCAACTTCTAATGTGAAATTTAGGTTGACTTTAATGTTGTTTCGGCTGCTAGTAGAAATTATTCTAGAGGTGAACACTGTGATTTCATTTCACTTTTTTTTAATAATGTCTTTCGCTAAAGCTATTGGAATATTGGTGTATAAAGATACCACATCAAGAGAAACTAATTTATTATTTGGAGGTAAATGTATATTTTTGAGTTTTAATTTCAGGTGAGCAGCGTCTTTTAAATAGTATGAATTGTTATTTATTACGTTGGAAATAATATTCTTCAAATATTCTGAAAGGTTTTCAAAAGAAGACTGAAAATGTGCTATATCTCACCAACTACTACTAATTCATTCAAATACACAATGCTGTAACTTCAAAAATATACGGCCTGCTCAAAACACATAAAGAGGGTATGATTCTAAAATGTACACATAGATTCTAAAATGTATAAGATTAGGAACAAAAATATAACATAATGTCGGTATACAGGGAGAGCAGTGGCTATACCGTTCTGAGAAGACCTAAAGAGGTCGAAATACGTATAAGCGGCTGTCGCTGCCCTGTATCGAAACAAAAATCTAATACCGTCATTATGTTTTATTACTTACTTCGTTTGGAGTACCAGAAACTAAATTCCTAACGAATTTTGACCATGATGAACGGCATGTGGAATGCAATTTTAGATTCCCTTGCCGAGTAATGTATCCAGCTGTTTGTTTCCCAAGTTTAGGAAACACAGTGGTAAAAATTTGAATTCGGTTTCGCTAGGTAGAAATCGTTTGATTTCTCTTTTTGTTAACAAAAATATATTGTAAAATATATAAAAAAAAACTTACCAATACCTAAATCGGAACAATGGCATTAATGAATTGACAGAAGTAAAAATTGATATCTGATATCTCATGGTTTACTGTCATTAATATATAATTATTTTTACATGCGCGTATCGTTGCTGTTTTCGAAAAAGATGCAGTGGAAATATGTTATAACTTTAAGAGGGTGTTCAGACGAGGATACTGTATGCCAGATACAGAATTTTCGATGGCTACTGTATCGGATTCACGGGCATGCTCGTCAGTATGAAAATAGTAGCAGTGCAGTGCGGTTATATTTTTGGATTATGGATGTAGAAGAGTATGTTATGCTGTGGTACATATTAAAAAAAAGAAAAAGAAACTAAAAAGACGACGTAATTTCTGGGTTCATCCTATTGTAGAATTAAGAGAAACCTAGGGAACGTATAATTTGCTGTATCAAGATTTATTGCAAGATCCATCGAAGTTTTTTAATTATTTTCGAATGTCTGTGAAGTCGTTTGAAGAACTTCATAAAATTTTAGAAATTCAATTGAGTAAAAAAGACACAACTATGCGTAAAAGTATTTCGTCAAAAAAACGGCTTTCTATGACGTTAAGTTAAAGTTAAAGTCTATGACTTAAATTTAAAATAAATCTGTGTACTTATCTCTAATTTGTAAATTGTTTACCTCGCCCTAAAAAAATGACCGTATTCCTTTCACAATAATGTAGTTTTATATTCATTAAATAATCAAAATTTCAATTTGCAAACTTTTAAAACTAAACTGTATACGTATGAAACAAAATACCTATGTATTTATAATAAAAACATATTTATTTCTTACCATATTCATTTTGCTGTACTGAAGTCATGGCCTCAAAATTGTCGCACATTTGCTTAGAAATTTCGACCCAGCACTGCTGCTTTTTATTTCTATTGCAGTAATCTGGCGATGCTGTATCCCATAGACAGGGATTTGATTGTACCAAACAAATAAATTTGTCACTATCAAATACAGTACGCTCCATTATTTAACTATATTCAGAAAATACCGTCTTTCTTTCGTTGCTCATTCACAATTATTCGACAGAAAATCGCGTGTCTATGGAATGTGGTGCAAAAGTATTCTTGTCTGAAAGCGTTCATTTAACGTAATGTTTCTTCTGTATCTGGGATACGCATTCAGTCGTCGGCGACAGGAAGGTCCGAGATACTGAATTCGGTATCTCGCATACTGTATCTCTCGCGCGTCTCGTGTGAAAAGCTCCATTTGAGTCTATGTAATATCTGCGTCTCGGATACGCGTATCTCGGATACAGTATCCTCGTCTGAGAGGGGGCTAAGAGTCTTTTATGGTGTTATATTTATTATTATTTAAATCAGATTGAAATATATTTTATTTAGCTTCTGTGTATCTTTTTTATCATTGATTGCGTTGGTATTTTTTTTTATTTATAGTAAATCGTATACCTCCCTATTCTTTTAGTTTTGTTCGGTTTTTAAATATTGATGTTTTCGAAGTCAAATTTATGCTTCTTCTCATTTTCATTTAATATGTACTTATCTGTTAATCATTCGTTCTCACAGTTATGACAAGAATAACATCACTGCTCTCACAAATCATGAACACTTTACCTTTTTTGAAAACACCAACGATACGCCCATATCAACTCTCTTTACTCTGATAATTATTTTAATAATATTTTTCTCTTGATTTAAATTCGACTGCATCTTAGGCTTTGCACTGTTTAGAAAAGATCCAGAAATACCAAAATGTTTCTTATATTTCTTCTTGCGAAGTAAAAGTATCTATTATCGTATACTGTTTTTATTATTCTATGATCAATGTATTCTAGCATTTTAGTTTTATAGAGTTCGATATTATTCTTTATTCAAACTTTGAGTATAACAGTAAATAATCAGTTAACGGGTTCTCGTATTAATACATCGTGAAGTGTAACAGTGACGCATGAGTCTTATCTTTAATAATTAGTCCAAATAAATTGTCAAACATGTTGTAAAGATGTAGACTAGGAAATTCTAGTGAACGGGGAAATACTTAACAAAATCCAATATGAGTGTTTTCAAATGGTCTGATGAAAATCGGCTGATTCTGTTGTTTAGAGAGTTTTAATTTTCACCATACACAAGAGATCTAGCGATGAAAGACCATAAAGGAAAAGCGAGAGTTTATCTACAAATTTCCTATTGGGCGTCAAACCCTTGTGGCGACCTGTCAAATTGGATATACTTTTGGTTCTACGTTGCTATCTCTATTGTTTGTCTATTATGAAAATAAAATTATAGTTTTCCTAATTTTACGCACTAGAAGAGATTCGGCTCGAAGGATCATAAAAGGAAAGTAGGTGTTCATCCACCAATTTCTCGTTAGGCGTCAAACGCTGTCTAATTAGATTTACTTACAGAATTTTGGTTATAGGCAGCTGATTGTATTGTTTTTCTCTTGTGGGAATGAAATTATACACTACAACTTTCTTTACTGATTTATTAACAATGTAAAATACTATACACGTGGTTTATAGTATTTTAGAATTACTTTACTCTTGCACCGTAACCTGTTAGAGAGAAACGGAACACAAACTTTTTTTGAGCGGGAGATAAAATACTGAGAGCGATGTTTTTCGTTGAATTACTTTTTGAGTCTGAGAGGGTAAGGAAGCAGAAGTGATGTTGGTGAGGAAGCGGAAGTATCTGTATGACAAATATATGTAGCCTTTGACAACGTAAGGTATTCTGACATCTATCAATTTACAGTGGTGGCGGTAATTTCATTAAAAATATTACAAATTTATAAAATTATAGTTGATTTTCCAACAATTATTGACTCACATAATAGAATTAAATGAGCTAGGCCTGAATATAAACACGGCCAAATACGTGACCGTTAGTAAACACTCAGTAACATATATTCAGCTATCGGTAAACAATCAACAAATTAAAAATTTTGAGAGTTATAAATAGTTGGGATTTGTATTTGTTGGCATTCTGTAAAGATAAAACAACCATTTTTTAGATCTGGTGCAATAGATGAATACTAAGGATATGGATAAGCTCTGAAGTTTTTCAATCGATGAAGACCAAAGAAAAACACAAAAATTAGAATACTTTGAAAATGTTTACAGAAATATATTTTAATTTAGTTATTTATTGAAGGAAAAGGATTTTGTAAGTGAAGATATCGAAGACGACGTATTTTTTAACTCCACAACCTGTAAATATCTGCAAACAATGTCAAGAGTGACATGAAGGGCATGATGATCCAATATCTTGAAAAGATAGGCCCAACAAAAAGAATAGTTTAAAAAATGTTTATATCTTTTAGTATTTCTTTTCAAGATATGTTTTTTGTTTGTTTTTTATTTTCTTTTGTTTATTATTTTACGCGAGAACAGTTGCCTTGAGTCCAATTTGTTTCTAAATTTATTTAATTGGTTTGATTGATTTTAAGTAGTTAATATTTCTATTATTTTTAATTAGTGTTTTTTATTTACGTTTCCTGAATTCTTCTCAAGTTAACATTTATGTTTTTGTTAAACATTTCATGGAATAAAATGTCGTGGAACTTTTGATTGTGTTTGTTTTACTTGGGCTTTAGTTTTTTATTGATAAATTGAATTGGATACTTCTGTTCTTCTCACTCAGTAGTCTTTTTCATGAATTAATTGTTAACTTCTATACTTTTCCATAGACTTGTTCTTTATTTTTCTTTGTTCCGTTTTGTTATTCTTATGTTCATTTGACCTAAATAAGAAATGGTAAAGAATGCCAGGACTATCAAATAATCAACTTAATGAGTCGTACTCTCAAAATATAGCGTAAATTCATATTATCGGAGAACAAATAAAACACAGCCATGAGCGAAACTATGTTAGCGAGGTACAATATATATTCAGGAATAAAGTGGGACAAGAGAAGCTCTTGTCTATATAAATGTACTTAACTTGAAATGCATGAGTGAGAATTAAATAGACTCTTGTATCTTGCATAACAACACAGCCTTTGATTAAGTCAAACTTACCCGCTTTCTACAATTACTCCAAGCTATACATTTATATGTGAGAGATATCCAAATATACAGCAACCTCTATTAAATCAGGATTATTGAATATTTAAAATCAGAATGCTCTATCAAAAGAAAAAAACCAAATTTAAAAAAAAAATAAAAATTTTAATGGGTGTCAATTAATGTTATGTTCTTTGCGTGTTTCTAAACATCTTTTGAACATGTGTTTAGAAGAAATAATTCAAGAAGCATAAAAAACTTCTTCATCTTTTCTCTCAGTTAATCTGCTACTTGTTACAATTCGTCATAAAACGTTTTCCTTTTTGTTTTTTAAGGCTTGTAATATTCTGAATCGTATACTGCAATGATGCTCAAGTTTTCCTTCTTTAGTCTTATCTTTGCTGTTAAAATCCTTCCTGATATGTATTGACACTCTTTGGTGTGATTTTGGTACCTTTGGTGTATTGGAAAGGCTATAACGTCTTTGGCTGCTATAACGTATGTCCTTTATATGTATTCATCTAATTTTGATTGAGTTATTTCTTGGCACATTGAGTTGAGCGATCTGATATTCCATGAAGTAATTCTCATCTGGGTTTTGGATATCTTTCTCTTGTCCTTATTTATTGCTGTGGTCATCTTTGTAGTATCAATCCTGTTCCTGTATAGATGCTGTACATTGTTTCTTTACCGCAGAGCTACTCAATCCATCCCGCAATTATCCCAGACAGTTTATAAAGAAAATTCAAAAGGATTAAATTTCCCCAAAGGGAAAAAATATTATTACAAATAATAAAAAACTTAATACATTAAGAAAAGAATATAGCAAACAGAACATGCATTAGACAAAATAAAAAAATTAATATTAAAAATTAGAAGCTCTTGTAGGAAACTGCCGATTTTGAAGAAGAACAGTAAAATGGCAGAACAGTTTGAACGCCATTAAAATTTGAAAAATACGATTTGCGGATACAGCACGAGGGACAAACGTTAAGATATACTACTCTCGACGTCCAGATGTATACTATAATTTTTGGGAGATATTCCTGTATATCATGTCACCCAAGGCTTGATAACATGGAAAGAGCTCCACCAGAGCTCAATACTTTTGATACCGTAGGTATCCGGGATGAGTGAATTTTCCCCTTAGTGAAAGTGTGAGTCGTATTACTAAATCTGGGATGCAAGTGAGAGTGCAGGAAATATTTCCTGTACAAATTAATGTAGATGTAGAATGTAGAGCAGCACAATAAATATACGAGTTTTCATAATCATTATTATAAGGTTGATAAAGAAGATGACACCTAAAGAAAAAGAACACGTTAATTTTATTTACAGTGACTTTCTGACTGTTTATAGAATAGACAATTTACTACCAAGCTCGTTTTTCTAACACCTTAGTTATTTCGTTTGACACAGCCGGAAAACGTTATTTTGACTAACCTTCTCGTCTCAACTTTTCCTAACTCAGAACTAAAGTCACCGATCGCCAGTGCTACAAAATAAAGACAATGATTTAAAAATATACACTTATAACGTGCGTAGACTTTATGAACCTGGAAATCTTACTAACTCAATATAAAGCCCACAATACTGCTTTGCAAGAAGTAAGATCGACTGGCCAAAGAATGATCCAAAAGAGACAATGTGATATTTATTACAGCTATCACGTAAGCAATCATGAATTCGGGACCGCATTTATTATTAATAAAAAAAATTTTCTCTTTCGATCTCTTAGCGTATTATCTGTAATTATTCTCAGTACTCTGATCCTTGCCGTTTCCAGTAGCCTTTGTTACGCAAAGGCTACTGGAAACCTGTTGTGTAGGGTCTTGTTTCTGAGGCCTATGTCATTATTGGTCTTACACTGACACACTTACACATACACTTATAAATTCTTGACTTCATCTTAGTGTTAATGTGTCTGTTTCGCCATATAGTGTTATTAAGGCACTGCCAGTATATTGGCTTTTTGTACTTGATCTCTCACTTCTTTGTCCAGGTTTCCATTGCTAGACAGTGTTGAGACCGACTGTAGGCTGACGATGTGTAGGGACAAAAATAGATATATAGTTAGTACCAATGACGCAGTACAAAGCAGATGAGTTAAGCACTTTAAAGAACTACTTGGTATCGAAGCGGCAAATGACGCGTTACCCCTAAGGCCAGAAAATAACACCCATGTAGAACCTCTTTCAATATTAGAATTGAGAGACTCACTCACACGCCTCAAAAATAACAATTCCCTAGGAGTGGACTGTATCCCTGCAGAGCTCATCAAACATGGAGGTAACAGCATTATGCAGCAAATTCATAGTATAATAATTAAAGTCTGGGAAGAAAAACAAAGACTAGAGGAATAATGCACTGAAATAATATGTTTACTATACAAAAAGGGAGATTTGTTGGAATGTAAAAATTATAGGGGTATATCTCTTTTAAACAAAAACACATTTTCTCCAACAACCTCTACAACCGTTTAAGTACGTACGTGAAAGAACTTATTGGTGAATATCAAAGCAGTTTTAGGCCAGGTAGGTCAACAACGTCTAGAATTTTGTGTTACATCAAATAAAAAAAAAACAATGAATTTAACATTCATACGTTTTACCTCTTTGTGAACTTTAAATCAGCGTACAATAGTGTCTTAAGATGCAAATTATATAAAGCCATGAATGAACTTAACATTCCCTATAAATTATTAAGACTTGTAAAAACAGCTATGAGTAAATTGATCTGCAGATTGCAAATACAAAGCGAACAATACCGGGTGCCGGGTTTAACAACAGGGGAACAATCTTTGATAAGTCAATGCAGATTATGGTTTAGGCTGACGATTTGAACGAGCTAGACACGTTGAACAAAACTTTAACCGTGACCACTATAAGATATAGTCAATAAGTTTACCTATCAGGGTTCTCATATAACAAGCGATAATGACACATGTGAAAAAGTAACTCGAACGGTACTGATAACGAACAAACGGTATTTTGGATCAACTAAGCAGCTTAAAAACAGAAATTTAAGAAATTTAATAAAATTAACAACATATAGAACACTTCCAGTACTAACATATGGATCAGAAACATGGACCACGTCCAAAACAGGCGCAAATAGTCTATTCATCTTCGAAAGGAAGATATTACGCAGAATAATGGGTGCAATCTGTGAGAATGGTATTTGGAGAAGGTGATATAATTTCAAAATGTACGAGAAATATACTTAAATTGTAATACTTTATTTTTCAATTCTGCTATTTTTAAAGAGTCTCTAACATCAGTATCATAAAAAATTGTTTTAAATTTATTGTTAATAGTTTTATATCCCTCAGTTATTTATGCGATCAGTAAAGAATCGCACACAACAAAAATACTAGCTTTGAAATGTTGTTTGTCACTAAATCCTTCAATTCATGTTCTGGAATTTAATAATGAAATAGTTTTAGTATTTTCTGACTTTTTTTATGATTAGTATATGTATCTATCTTTATATTTTTAACTTTTTCTGCTTCTTTTAAATGAATCTTACTCAATGAATCGTATATTATTACTGCTGTGTTTAGATATTCGTCTTTTTGTCGAAGTTTTCTTTGAAGCATTTATTTTCTCTAAAATCTTTTCCCATATAGGTATATAGTATATAGTATATAGTAACAGTACATACTCAAATTTATCAAGTTTTTATGTGATTAGGCCGCTTGGAACCTTTTTAATGGCTTTTAATCTTTGTTTTAGCAAAAATGACGTAAAAAATGTTTAATTTCTTCATAATTTTCCTTCAAAGATTTCACACCACCGAAACAAGCAGACCACCTGATATCACAAATAGGTTTAATACTTTATTGACTGCCATTACAAAATTTTTGTAATGCAATCCACCTATGTGTAGAACTTGAAAAAAATACTTAAAATTCTTGAACGGTATTAAAAAACGTGCAAACTTTCATTTTCCATGAAAATTTCGAGAGCAGCGTTTCCAATTAATTTTAAGAATGATGGGCGCATGGTATGAAATGGGAAGAAAACATGTAATGTTTTATTTTGGATTGGAGCCCCTTATATTTACCCGACATATTTACCGCATTATCATAATGCTGTCCCCGACAGTTAATGATGGAGTTAATGTGGTCACTGCAGTTTTCATTCTCTGACAATTTTTATGTACATTTTTCCATTCATGATAAGCACTGAAACGCTCGTCAAACCTTGTCGTCTTTATCAATCGACGATTCGGTATATATTTCGGTATATATATATATATATATATATATATATATATATATATATATATATATATATATATATATATAACGAGTTTATTACAGCTGCCGCCGTTTCTCGCAACCTAGCTTCCAACGCTTGCGATCGTTCCAGTCATCTACTTGTAGACCCCTATCTTCCACTGCACTTTTACTTCTTGTCTCCACGATCTTCTTGGTCTTTCCTTTTTCCTGCGGTTGGTGGGGACCCACTGTAACATTCTCTTTGGCCGTCGTTGATCATTCATCCTTTCTACATGGCCATACCATTTCAGCCTTTTGCATTCTATAGTTTCCAGTACGTCAATGTCTATGCCCATACGCTCTCTGATTTCAGTATTCCTTACTCTATCTCTTCTAGTGAGTTCATTTCCATTGCTTTTATTTTGGATGCGTCATTTTTATTTATTACCCATATGCTCTGAACGATATGTAGCAATGCTTTCTATGTGTTTCGGGTGATGTGGTTATTCCAAAGTATACTATTCAGTTGACGTATTGCTAAATTTCCTTGACCAATTCTAGTAGCTATTTCTTTTATATTTCGACCATTGTTTGTAATATTTAAAGGGAGATATTTATAGCTATCAGTATTTTGAATTTGTTTGCTTCCTAGTTCTAAGTGCTTCCTTCACCTCCCACTACTACGTACTCTGTTTTTGATAGATTAATTGATAAGCCCCACTTAGTATATTTTTCATCTATTTTTCGTAACATGTAGTGGATATCATGTTGATCTTCTGCAAGTATTACTTGGTCATCAGCAAAATGCAAGCTGTACAGTGTATGGTCTCCAATTTAAACACCCATAGGTTCACATTTTCTTTTCCAAATATCCAAAACCCCCTCCAAATAAATCTTAAAGAGTGTAGGTGCAATGCAGCAGCCTTGGCGAAGTCCTTTGGTTACTTTTATCTTTTTTGTCACTTTTTGTCCAATTTTTATTACACTCGTCATATCATCGTACAACTCCCTTACAGCATTAATGTAAATCGGTGGAATATTCTTGTCTTCTAGCACCTGCCATAGCTTGGCTAATGGGACACTGTCATACGCTTTTTGAAGATCAATAAATACCATGTGTGTCTCCATATTATGTTCCAAACGCTTTTCTATTGTTTGTTTTAGGCAGAACACATTGTCTATACAAGAACGACCAGTACGAAAGCCACTCTGATCTTCAGCGTCTTCCCAGCAATCTTCAATTCGGCTTTTAATTATCTTCCCGTAGACTCCACAGATTGAGTTAGTTACACTAAGCCCTCGGTAGTTCTTACAATCTTTTCTGTCGCCTTTATTTTTGTATAGATTGCTGATATATGCAGTTTTCCATTCTGGGGGTAGCTCTTCTCCTCTCAGGAATAAATTAAAGGTATAAGCCAATAGCTGAAATAGATTGTCAGGGCCATATTTAATCAGTTCAATGGGTACTCCCACTGGTCCTGGAGCTTTTCCATTTTTCATAGGTTGGCGTGTTTTTTAATTTCTTCTGGTGTTATTTCAGTTTCTTCGCGGTAGGAAATATCATATTTTTGGTAGCCAATATCTTGGAATTCTGTTCGATCTTCTGTCAGCATTTGTTCATAATATTCGACCCATAATTCTGGGGCTATTAGAGTTAACCTACTGCAATATTTTCGGTATAATTTAGATACGTTTTCGGGCTCCAAAAATTACGCACCCTAGTCACGTGCCTAGGTTACCTAGCTAGGCCTTAGTCCGCCCCTGGCTGTAGCACCACTGATGATGAATCCCTTTTTACGTAGCCTGTGATCCACAGGACTAGATTGTATTGTAGTACAATTATTTGTGGCAATTATATTACACTATTCACACTAAGTCAATATCTAATGTTAATATTATTAGAAATAATAACTAAATCTATCAACGTCAACTTAAAGATGATGTTTCAAAGATTTACTATTGTGGCGAATCACGCAGTCGCTTTATTTTACACTTTTTCAAACTCTTATTAATAGTATAGTATAAAATTTAATGCTAAAACTAGGAAATAATGAGATAATTACTTTTAATTTGTACTTACTAGAATATTAAATCCAATGTCTATAATATCTTAATCGTTTTTAGATTATCTAAACACGGAGATTCTAAACAAACACAAAGCTTTCGAAAATAATAGGAAATAAATCTTCCAATTACTTGTGTGATTTACCTGGCCTACTAATAAAACAGAAATCAAATAAAAATTCTTTTATTGCAGGTGAAAGGCAACCAGGTGGTTACCGTACTATAATCTCCATGAAGAATATTTAGTGACCAGAACAAAGCTAATAGGTCTTTCACTATAGATGGGGGCTTTTTAATTGACTTATAACAAAAGAATAATCTTAAGATAGTTCTACACTAAATTACCTAAGCGGTTTTACAAATAAATATGTATGATTTACCTATATATTCACTAAATAAAATATATTTCTTAAACAACTACAAAGCTTGCATTCAATAATAATACAAAACAAATAAAATAGGGTCTAATAACAGCTCAAATGGATACATTTTTCTTTAATTATAGGGGTCCTTTCATCCGCTATATTTACTGGCGTGTAAAAAACGGCATGACAAAATACTAAAACTGAAAACTGAGGAGTAATCAGTCTTTCACAAGAGACCAGCTTACAGGATGCTGCTTGCACATAATTATTACAATTTCCGCCTAAAATTGTTGTAACTTTATTTTCTTTTTTTTTTTAAGTGACACGTTCATTGCTTTTTACTGGTAGTTTTTAATTGGGTTAGGCCTTTAAATTATAAATTTAGAAGTAAACTCTATATTCCTGTTCTTTAAAAATAATTAGTCCAGTTGTCAGAGATTTGACATATAAAAATTATATGAAAAAGCTAAATTTGATGCCAATTTTTGTACCCCATAAAAGATGCAAAAAAATTTAACACTAGTACCACCGGGCTTGTCTATAAAACACCACTCGTAAGAGCAAAAAACATCGGATTACCAAGAATCTGTACGCCGTAGAAAAAAATGTGTCAAACAAAAATATAACTGATATAATTTTAAACAAAAATATTGATTAGCACTTTTTATGTAGAATGAACCGTTTTCTCAGAAACAAAGCTTTGAAGGGCCTGTGCTTTTCAATATGAGTTACGCTCACGAAATAAATTTTTTAAATTAAATTTGTATTAACTCGACGGTAAAAATTTGATATCTTTTGATCACAATTACCTATTCACAAACGTAAAAATGTGTTTTAACCCTAGAGCCACAACGTGAGGAAACTGGAACGTAAACCACAATGTGGGGTCGCCTTTGACCCTAATAAAAGCTTACTCAAATATGACAAATAAAAAAATGTTTTTGTTACTATTTCATTTTTAAAACGCGCTATCTCAGAGTTACAGTAAATACCGAAATAAGAGTATGATTAACAAATAAACAACAAAATAAAAATAACCATTTTTTAGTAGTAAAAATAACATGATAAACAAATCTGACCAATACAATATATTTAAATCAAGATTAAGATTTACATATTTCACAAATGCTAAATTGTTGTTCTGCACATATATTTTTCCACAATAAATACAAATATTCCACAATAAATAAAAATCACAACGACGTGAACGCTTTTGTGGCTCTTGGGGCGGTAGTTCGTCAGGATATCCAAGGTAATGTCTCAGAGATTGTCTTAACTTTCTTGGCAGTCGCTTATTTTTTACTCTTTGAATCTTTTTAATCTTTCACCAAAGAATCAGTTAATCGGCAATGTTTGAAATTGATGTAACACAGAAGAATCGATTCCAGCAGCATCTAACATTCCATACAGAATCCTTAAAGGCCAACTTCTCGTCTTTCAAACAACTGTCTTCAAATGACAGAGTTGATCAAACGTATCGACCCTACCTTTAGTCGAATTGTAGAACATTGTAATTTCTGGCTTTTTTGTTTCTGCATTTATTTCGTCTCCAAAATGCATAGAACTTATAAGTAGAACGCATTTTTTCTTTTCTGAAACATGGGATACTAAAGTTACATCTTTTGAAAAAGCAAACGCTGATGAGGCGATTTTACTGCGTTTTACATCTAGAAATTGTACCGGTATTTCTCTTTTATTTTTGCGGAGAGTTCCTACCATGGTAAGTTTATTTTCAAGAAGTTTATTTGCTAACTCGATCGATGAAATCCAGTTGTCCATTGTTGTGTTACGATTTGTTCCTGCTATTGTTTTTGATAGTTTCATAACATTGCGTTGGAATAGAACCATCTTCAGGCCTTCTGTGTGGATCTTTTCCTGTATAAGGAATTGCAGAACACATATAATTAGTTTTGGCGTCGCACATCATAATAATTTTAATACCATATTTGTCTGGTTTGCTAGGTAAGTACATTTTGAATGGGCAGCGACCCCTAAATTTTAATAGCTGCTCATCTATAGTTACATATTCATAAGGAGTATACAAGCTTTCACAGTTTTCTATAAATAGATCCCATATTTCTCTGATTGGTGCGAATTTATCGACAGTTTTTCTTTCTGCTCGAGTTGTTTTGTCATCAAAACGCAAGCAGTTTAAAAGAAATTCAAACCGGTTTTTTGTCAGTGTATTGCGAAATATTGCTAAGCCAAATATTTCTGATCAGATGTCTTCGAGGGAAGGATGTGCTTTTTGTAGAAGTATAAAAGCCCAAACAAAGCCATAAGTTCTGCTTTATGTGTTTTTTTGTATGTATCGTTGTTCCGAAGTAAATTTTGATTTTTTAATGTCTAATTCTCTATTTGTGCTGTTGACAATTATCTCTAAAATTTCATCGGTAAAAAATAGTTGCTATATTTCTTTCGGGCTTTTAGTATTTTAACATTTTTGTTTTGGGCCAGGTAAATGTATAATTAAATTTTTTGCCGAGGTCCTCGTTCTCTTCGAAATTAATGGCTGCGAGTACCACTTAAAACCATTACGAGCAAAAAAATCCAGGACGGTCATCTGTAGCATCTGTTTCCATAGCTTTCTCATTATTGTCTGGTCCCTCCTGTAATTCTCTAATAGTACATTCATCAGATGCAGAATCGTTGATTAAGACATCCTCGTCTTCGCTATCGTTTTCATCTAAGGACTCCTCGTATGCCAGATCGTCATTCTCGTCTTTAACTCGTTCCAAAGCTCTCTTTCAGTAAGAGGACGCCGTCGTTCATACTGCAGTTGAAATGCACTTCGTCTTAAATTTTTATCAGCAATTTTCCTACAATAAATCATTATTTAAACAACCAAAACAAAAAATAATAAATTTAGCTTACCGCAAAATATTATAACGTAAACCACAACGTGGGGTCAAAACCAATTCAAATCCTTATTATCTGCGAAAACTAAAGTCAGGTCAAAGAATACGTAAACACACCAGAACCTACAAACGAGAACTGAAGCTACGTGAAATTTCAGCCCAGTGTCCTAACTGCGGGCAAGCGTGCTTAAGAAAAATGAAACTGCAGGGTCACGGGCGACCCCATGTTGTGGTACTAGGGTTAAAGGTGCACAGCGCAGCTTGCCCAATTTTTGTCATTTTTTCGATTCTCATGGGATGAATAACATTTATCACTACCATTTTGTCTTTAAAATTTATAAGATCAAATTTCGATTTAAAATTTTGGCAAAAAATATGACGCATTTAAAATGTGCCTAAAAACGCTGAATCTAAACTTATTTATTACAAACAATCTCATATTGTTGCATGTTAAATTTTTTTATTACTGGCCTGGTTCCTCCTAGATAAGTATCAATTCTTTGGCAGTTTCTTTCCCAAGACTCGTTCTTCTTCTTAGAGATTTTCCTTCGCACTTCTGCTTGTTTTTCTTTATATTTTATTTTGTCTTGTAATAATTTGGAACTTAAATATTGTTGGTATAGTTGTCTTTTACATTTAATTTCTTCCTCTATTTCGTTATCCCACCAGTATGGTTTGTTTAACGCGCTATCTCAGAGTTATATGCTTCAAATGCTGCTTCGTGTAAACAGTTTTTTATATGTTCATATAACTGGTCGATATTCTTAGGGGCGGGAATTTGTAGCTTCTCATCCATCTATTTTTGAATAAGTCTTGGTTACTTTCTTCATCTAGGCTTCTGATGTTGTATCTTCGTTCCTGTATCTTTTCTGTTTTGTTTATGTCCATATGTGTTTCTCTCTGTTATCTTCGGATTAAGAAGTGTATTTTTAAACGTAATAAATAGTGATCGCTACCCGCATCTTGCGCTTCTCTGAACTCTTACATCTTATACTCTGTCAGGTTTTTTGTTTTGTTTCAATATAATCGATTATTGATATTATGTTTCGTGTTTCCTGAATCCATGTATAGCTGTGTATCAGTTTATGTAGAAAGTATCCATTTAAGATTCTGAGTTGATTCTGGTTGCATAAATCTATGAATCTTTCACCATTGTGGTTCGTGGTGTCTTCTCCGTATTTTCCTACTATTTCATCCGCATCTTTTCTTCCTACTCTACTGTTAATATGCCCCATTAATATTATTTCCCGAGAACTTCTCTCCATATTCTAACCCTTAGACTCTGTAGGTCTTCTTCCACATCATCAATCCATCTCATTCGTGGTCGTCCTCTGGTTTTGAAAATGTTAATATCTTCGTGTATTCGTGATCTGACATCCTAGCAATGTGTCCAGCCCATCTAAGTCTCTGCACTTTAACGAATTTCACAATATATGGATCGGTGTATAACTGATATAGTTTAAAGTGTATCTTCGACGCCATAGCCCATTTTCATCTAAAGCCCTAAAAATCTTTCTAAGAATTTTTCTCTCAAAAATACCACGAAATCTTTCATCATTTTGAGATATGGTCCACGTTTCAGCCCCATATATTAAAACCGATCTTATTAAGGTCTTGTATATATTAAGCTTTACTGCACGTTTTATATTTTTATTTTTTAAATGTTTCTGCAGACCGTGATTAGTTCTTTTAATTTTATACGAACCCTAAAATCGGGGGTCGCCACTTCCGCCATACACATTGTACCAAAGATGTTCTTCTCCGCCGTGGATACCATTGTAGTCTTCATCCGTGACCCTGGATAAGAGACTCTAAGCAGGTACTAGTTTCCCGGGTAAGGAAACTCCTGGAATCTGCAGAGGGCAGGGATTGATTTACTTTCCCTGGTAGGACTGTCCAAAGTAGTTCCTACCCGCTACCCAAGTTTTTTGTGTATTTTTACAAAAATTTTTGCATTATTAAAAAACAAATTCACAAAGATAACTTTATAAACACTTATTTGAAAGTATTTTCTATGCTCTTTCAGTAAAATTTTGTCAATTTTTTATACAATTTACCGGTTTTCACCTTTAGTATTTAAAATCAAATAGTGATCTATCATTGTTTATATATTTTGTAAAAAGTGACTTAATAGTAAGAGTAATATTTTGCATATTTTATTTATTACATATTGTTTTCACTTTGTTTCTCTGGTTTATAATGTCTCCAAAATCTTCCCACTTTTAGTGGTTCGCACACAGAGATGTCATCTACTTTGATGGCGAGGTACGAGAACGATTTAGTAAAATAGTTCTCTATTTCTCTGAGCAATTGAAATGAAAATTATTTCATATTCTTTTCTCTTTTCACTATCTATCATTATCAATCAATTTCATATCTTATTTTATCAAAGCAGTAGCAAGTTATTGCTCTAATTTTTATAGTTTTTTACTGCTAAGCAGATTATTAAATTTTCTAAGTAAAATCTTAATTCTTAACAAGGATTATTCAGTTCAAGCGTAGCTTAAATTAAAGCGTTAAATTGTAGCGTTTAGTGTTGGTATTGTAATAGTGACGTATTCTCTTCTGAACTTTATTAAAGATGGGAGAAATATTCTCTAAAAGTTTGGTATCAAACAACTTATTGTTAATATTACCAATATTATTAGATGTTTCTTTAATAGCATTAAAGAATGAACCATCGACAGTAACATTTCTATAAATGAAGTAGAAAATTGTGTCACTTTATGTTTAGCCAGACAAATAGCTTTGGCAATTTTAAAAATCTTCTTGTCCCAATTTTTATGATTGGCTTGAATAAAAGACCTAATTGCAGTAACAATCGTCTTTTTCATTATCAACTGCAAAGATCTGTGGTACACAAAAATTAAAAAAACTTAAGATTTTCAATAAACTTGACAATAGCTTTAGAAGTAGCATTAGCCAAAGGATGTACAAACATGAAGTTTGTAAACCAGTCAACAACAACTAAAAGATAACCATTTCCATTTTTAAATCTAGGATATTGACCAAGTAAATTGGCAAATAAAAACTGAAAATTAATATAATGATATTCTCCCATAAGACCAGCTGGAAGTAAGTTACTAGGCTTGCAAGAAGCACAAACTTTACATTTATGAACATAGTTCACAACAAAAGATCTCATTTTAGGCCAGTAATACAATTCTGAAATCCTAGAAAGGGTTTTAAAAGACACCTAAATGAGCAGCTGTAGGATCATCATGATACATTTGCAAAATTTCCTTCCTATGTGGAGACGGAACAAACCTTTTCCATTCTGGAGCAGAATCAGAAAACTTTGAACTAGAAAAAACATGTTTATAAAGAACATTATCCTAAACTTTAAAAGCAGGATATAAGTTAGGATTATCTGTAACTTTTGCTATCATATTCCTATATCAAGCGTCTGTTTTTAAATTAGATAAACTCAAGAGAGAAACTTGATATGCTTTAGGAATTCTTGAAAGAGAGGCAGCTACTATATTTAAAGAACCACTGCGATGAACAACAGTAAATTTGTGGCAAGACAGTTTCATTTATCCATTCTGGTAATTCTAGGAGAAGGATTATTCATGCAATATAACCACTGTAATAAGGAGTTATCTGTAATAACAGTAAAATCATCACTACCTTCAATATAGAATCTTAATTATGCAGGTGATAACAAAACTGCTAACAATTCTTTCTCAGTAGTTGTATATTTTCGCTGAGCTCTTGTTAAAGTTTTGCTAAATTAAACAATAGGATGTTTCTAATCCATCATCTTTTTGAAATAAAACACCACCAACACCAGAGTCACTTGCATCACAAGCAAGATAGAAATGCTTGGAAAAATCGGGACTTGCAAGAACAGGAGCTGTTGTATGAACCTGTTTACTACAAATACAAAAAATACAAGAATTAAATCCTTTGGGGAGACAGAAGATCATGATAGATGAAATAATCAAATATGCTATCAAAAACTCTAAAGACAATGAGGCAGCTGGATTAAATGAAATATCAGTAGAACTGTTAAAACTAGTGGAAGAGGATAACTTAGAAGTATTGGCAGATTTATTAAACATGGTGTACGATACGGGAAAAATACCACAAAAGTGGCTAAAGTCAGCATTTATAACCATCCCTAAAAACAAGCAGTAAAAGAGTGCTCTGATTATCGAACACTGAGCCTTATGAGTTATACTTTAAAAGTACTGCTAAAAGTAATACATAGGAGAATATACGAAAGGCTAGAGGAGGATATTAGCGAGACGCAGTTCAGGTTTCGAAATGGAATGGGTACTCAAGAAGGACTATTTGCCATCAACATATTGATTCAGCGATGTCGGGATGTAAACGTTGATCTACACTTGTGCTTTGTTAACTACGAAAAAGCTTTCGATAAAGTAATACATGAAAAACTAATATCAATACTTATGAACAAGCGCATTGACAGTAAAATCATAAATATAGTGCAAACATTATATTGGAACCAAAGTGCCATAGTTCAAATTGATGGAAAACACTCAGAAGAAATGAATATCTATAGAGGAGTTAGACAAGGATGTGTTTTATCGCCACTTTTGTTTAACTTATATTCTGAAGAAAATTTTCCAAAACATGCTCAATAATATCAAAGCGGGAGTTACCGTTAACGGAAAATTAATTAACAACTTACGATATGCAGAAGACACTGTGATCATAGCAACGAGTATAGAAGATCTACAACATCTTATCGAAAGCTTAAGTATGAACAGTGCTGAGATGTGAATTACTATAAACGCCAAAAAAAAACTTAGTACATGATCATACTGCAGAAACAAACAGGCAAATAGAGATTGCCAGATCAGCATTTATACGAATGAAGCCACTCCAAACGTGCAAATATCTAAATTTGGAGATCAAACTACGTACCATTCGCTGTTATATATGTTCAATATTATTATATGAAGCTAAGACTTGGACATTAAAAAAATGTAATTTAGAAAGAATCGAGGCTTTCGAACTCTGGTTATACCGCAGAGTATTAAAAATATCATGGATTCATAGAATCAAAAATACCTAAAAAAGTACTGGAGAGGGTTGGTAAAGAAACAGAACTAATCACCATTATACAAACCAGAAAACTGGAATACCTAGGCCACGTGATGAGGGGACCAAAATATAAAATTTTGAGACTCATAATAAAGGGAAAGATTCAAGGAAGAAGATCTGTTGGCAGAAGGCAGAACTAATGGTTGAAGAATCTACGTGATTGGTATCAATACAGATCTATTGATTTGTTTAGAGCAGCAAGTTCAAAAATAAAAATAGCCATTATGATTGCCAACCTACGTAGGGAGACGGCACTCTAAGAAGAAGATTCAGTTAAATTTTTCAAGCTTACTAATGGAATACACTGTATGTAAAAATTTTGATATAATTAATTCCTATAGAATCATGCTTTATTATATTATTATAATATTCTAATCTATATTTAATAATTTTCTCTTTTTTATTGCACATATTTTCTGTTTTTCTGTGTTTTGCATTTCTGTGACACTATATGCTGTTACTCTTTGCTCCTTTACATAACCTTGTAACTTACTAAAACATGAATTTGCATCCTCGCATTCACTCCTGCAGTTTTAAAGGAAGCTCCTGCTCATCTTTAGTTAAGTAAACCGCGCGTGAGAAAATATCGGATGTTCCGTCATGCACATCATATGTTTCTTCTGAATAAGAATAGGAAATATTTACTGTTAATCCAACACACTAAACGCTTAAAAAGTAGTACACATTCGTTAAGTCAACCATTTAAAAGCCAAATTAAGCACGTAAATGTTTGAAATTTAATTTAAAATGTGGTTTTGCATAAAAAGAGAAATATTTTTGGGTGTTTGGAGAAAGTTTCTTAAAGTATTTCATACATTTACATCAGTTATTGACATATTTTCATAAAGAATATACCCATAGTTAGCATTTTGCAAATAATAGGGCATTATGTATTCGATACTAAATAAAACTTAACTAAAAACATTAAACACATCGCACATCAATATATTTATATACATATATTATACAGGGTGGTTATTTAGGAGTTTAATTAGACATTTTAGAGAAACTTGAAATAATTATTATTTGAAAATTTACGATATGGGATTTTTGGATATGCCCTAATGCTTGGGAAACATCCAAAAAGGCTGCAGTGTAACATTCTTTCTTTTCAATTGCATCTCTTGCTACTTTAAAAACCCCTTATACCTGCTCAATTGTTTAATGTTTTTAACTAAATCTAAACTGATAATGCGGTATCAACTTTCGTCTGTCGCTTAAAAAGTTCATTCGTTGAAGAAGCATTCTTTTAAATATCCTAGAGATAATGGGAAGCAAACTGATTGTATGATAGGATGACAGCTCATATGGATCTTTATTTGGTTTCAGTATTAGAATAATTTATGCCATTTTTCATTGAAACAAACAATAGCCTAACTTAAGTATAGCGTTAAATATGTACATTTACCAGCCAAAATCCTTCTTCAGGTAAATTTTTGCAGATTTTTCTCCATATTAAATACTCCATACGCTGGTGCTTTGTTTATAATGAGATTGTTAAATAATTGTTTAATTTCATTTATTTTAATATTTTCTATATCAGGTGACATCTGGTAGGGTGCATCTAAGTAATCGTGAAGGAATTCTTGGTCCAATCACCATCTTCGTTTCTAATCGGACCGTCAAGACTTTCAAGAAATTCATTTATGCCTTCATCTTTGTATTTGTATAGTTCTCTTTAAGCAAGTGAGTGGCCCTATTCAGTTGAGTTTTTTCCTCAGGAGATCTGGAAGTTTGCCACTGATTTCTTAGTTTTCTCTTTTCGTTGATTGAGATTATTATATGATGTGTGTATGGTGCACAGTTATTACACTTAATTTAGATCTGAAGTTGCTCTCCACACGGCCTGTTGAATGATTGAGGTAAGGTGATGTACTACTTCCTTAATATTTTCATTTATTTTAAGAGGATAATTTACATTATTTGAATTTTGAGTATTAACAGACTCCAAATTTTTCATGATTTGAAACTGGGAAACGTTTCTACCAATAGATCCAGATATTGCGATATTTCTTAAGGTACAGAGACTAAAATGGGCTGTACACATTGCTAGGATGTGATATAATACATACACGAAGAGATTGACATTCTCAAACCCAGAGGACAGAAGAAGTGGAGGACGGCCGCGTAGAAGATGTATTAAGGATATAGAAGACTTTAAGATTTGAAGTGCCAAAAGATAGAGAAACGTTGCTAGGAGTTAATGAAAGTGGTGACTTCTTTGCGAGCAGACCTGGATTCACTAAAAATCGTTGAGAAAATTATGATGATTTACATTATGTTTCTATGGGTTTAGGTGTTTTGTGGTATTTAATATATTTTCGTTTAATTATCTCGTTAGTTAAGAAAACGCTTATCTCCAGATAAAATTTTACGTTCGAAATTTATCAAGGAATAAAAGTTTCTCGATAGATTTATAAATATATTGACAAGAAAACATTGACAAGTAACCACTCTTCCACTTGTTACAGTTAGGGCTCCTTTCTAGCTTAAAGTGAATATTTATTACCAACCAAAGATTATCCAAGGATACTTTTCACAAGACAGACACGGAAAGGTAGTAAATATATAACATAAGAATAGGCAGGCAGAACAAAGCCACAGAGAAGAAAGAGCCAGAACAGGGCTCTTGAAATTGGGGTAATTGTTCGTAAATCATCACAATAAATTAAAAAAATTTTATAACAATATATCTTTAGGGTTCTACCGAACTTTAAAGTTTTGAAAAATTGTCATTTTTATGGTAATATTTCACTATACTTAATTTCGCATCCTGAACTAAATATAAGACAATATTTAATTCAAGACCTCTTAAAATTTATGTAATTGCCAATAGATTATCACAGTATTTTTAAAAATAAAATAAAAATATATCTTAAGTGTTCTACCGATCTTCAAAGTTTGGAAAAATTGGCATTTTTGTGATAATATTTTTTCGGCTCCTGAACTAAAATAAATTGAGATTGTATTGTACTATTGTATAATACTGCGTCGTATTATACGTTTCGTTAAAGTTTGGAAAATTCTGTGAACTTTGGTTACGTCAGATCTGCTTTCATGATAGGAGAAAGGCGAGTAGAAGAAGGTGGCTCGCGGTGGTCGAAACGTCGTTCGACGTTCAACATCATTACAGTTGCGTTTGTTCTAGTGTCAACAGCTGATTTTGTGAGTTGTAAATCATGAGTTCTAGGCGTAGTAAGACTACTTGTTCTATAATGGGACCTTACAAAGAACTTGACGATCGACAGCTACCAACTATAAGAGATGTTATGAAATGTATTTTATTTGTGAATAACGATCTAAAATTAAAGTATAATGGAAAGGATCCATCCTGTTCAGAAATATATGCCATTGTTTTTAAAGAATTTATTAATATTTGGACAAAAGCTTCGATTCCAATCGTAACTAAGGAACGGATTATTCAGTTAGTAAAATATTATTTCGAAAAGTACCTCTGTTTGAAAAGACACCCCAAAAGAAAACGAAATAACAGTTTTGAAAACAAAGTGAAGTATTGAGTCAGCTGAAAAGCTTTTCAACGTTGCTGCTTGTAAATGTATTTCTATTAAATCTTGTTCATGTTTAAAATATAAAAAAGTTCCCATCAATGATAGAGACTTTCTGTTGGATCAAAGAAATGACAGGAAAATGGTTATAGGTGGTGTTGATAAGAAAGAAACTGCCGATTCATGAAACGACAGCAGAGAAAAATAGAAGAATAAATGAGGGCAACAAAAAAGTTGTGTGCTACTCAAACGACCGATTCTATATCAGCAAATTGTGATGAAGAAGCAGTGCCTGACTCTTTCTCAACAGAGACACCGTCGACTTCCACGTCTAATAGAAAAACGTTGCGGTTGCCAACAGTTGTTAAAGTCAATGATAGATACGGTTTATCCATGCGATCTGCTGCTACTGTTGCTTCTGCCGTTTTGGTTGGCGTGGGTTTGGTTTCTGCCGAAGATCTGACACTGGTTATTGATAAAAACAAAATCCACAGAGCGGTATGTAAAGCCCGAAGAGATGCTTCAAAAGATGTTGCAGGTATTGTTGTAAATAGCATTTACTTTGATGGACGAAAGGACAAGACCCTAATAAATGAGAAAATAGGGAATCTTTACCATTGCAAAGAGATTTTGAAAGAACACATATCATTGTTATCAGAATTCGGATTAATTTATTTGGGACATACAACGCCTAGTCGTGGCAGTGCAAATGGAATTTTTACTTCGATCACAACTTTTTTTGAGGGTCAAAGTTTGAATTTAGATGATGTAATTTGCGTTGGATGTGATGGAACTGCGACTAATATTGGCTGGAAGGGTGGTGTAATTCAATATTTAGAGAAGTATTTGGAGAGGCCGTTACAATGGTGCGTTTGTTTGCTTCATGCCAATGAGCTACCGTTTCGTCACTTGTTTCTGACCATAGATGGTTCTACTTCGGGTCCTAGAGAATACTCCGGACCTATTGGAAAACAGTTAGTTGTTTATGAAAATAAACCCACCGTGACTTTTTCTGCTGTGAATAGTAATTTGCCTGACTTGCCAAAGAATGTGGTCAATAAATTAAGTATAGATCAACAATATCTATATGAAATATGTCAAGCAGTATTAACCGGTTTCTGTACTCCTGAATTGGTAAACCGTCAACCTGGAAAAATATAGCACTCCAGATGCTTACTACTGCTAATCGTCTAATCAGACTTTATGTAAGTACGCTTAGTCCATCAGATAATTTACAATTGCTGGTAAAATATGTTGTTAAAGTAGGTATATGCTCCGATGTGGTTCAGAATTAGGCAAAAAGCGTCTTTTAAGGATGAAGGTAAGCATATTTTTCAACTAATTATGTACTCTTGATTTCTACCCGAAAATCTAAGATATTTTGTGGATACCGTTATCGAAAGACATGCCTTTTTTGTTGGCATGGCAGGGAGCTGGCATGGTGAAGAATAAAAAAAGCTAGAGACTCTGAAAATAGCGATAAACGTAGAATATTTAAAACACCAAAAATTAACTTCTCCGCAGATTACACCGATATTATGTGGCACTAATGTCAGGATTGTCAGGTTACAACACCGCCGGTTCTTCGGCATATTTCTACTGTGGACCTTCACATCATGGTAAAAGATAAAAGCTTGGATATTTTTAACTTTCCCTGCCACACACAATCTGTAAAAAGATGTGTTAAACTGATTACAGAGGCCTCGCAGAATGTAACTGATGCTACTTCTAGAAATAGCTTTATCAGAACCAGGTTGGAGTCTCGGGCAGAAATGCCAAATTTTGGACACAAAAATAAATTCAAATTTTAAGTTTTTGTCATGAAATATAGCAGTGTTTCCCAAAGTGGGGGTCGCGATCCCCTGGGGGGTCGCCATGAGGTACTAGGGGGTCGCCGAACATTTCCAAAATAAGACAAAAGCACCACTTTGTTAGATCATGTATTTTTATTTTAACAACGCCGTAAATAGAAATTAACAATTAATTATCAGACGAAATATAAAACTAAATATTGAAGTCAGTAAAAATAAAAGAGTAAAACAAAGTCAAATATTATAATCTTAATGAGAGCTATGCGCCTGTTTCTGTGAAACTAATCTTTCAAATCTAGGCTGTGTATTTGAGACACAGACAATTATATCATTTTCAAGTACGAGACGATTCCTAACTCTTGTTTTAATGGCAGTCATAGACGAGAAACTTAACTCACACGAATATGATGTTACAAATGGAACCAAACATTTTACAGCTTCACTCGCCAACTGGGGGTATTCCTGCATCTTTTTGGTCCAAAAGCGAAACCTAGTTTCAGAAGCCAAATAGGATCGGAAAATTGATTTTCATATGGGGACTTCCCATCTTTCAAGTACATTAAAAGCTCTGCTCTTAAGTGAAATACTCTTTTTAATACGTTGCCCCCTTGAAATAAAGCACCCAAAAATTCAAAAAACAAAATTTGTTTAATTTACTAATGTTTGTATTTTGAGAACGATTTCCGAAGTGGAAATTGAAACGTCAATAAACGTATTTTAACCTTTAAAAAAAAAAGCACCCATGTCTTCGCAAATTTTTCTAAAAATACCGGTCTGCAAAGCTTTTCCTTTAATGGAATTTACAACTTTAATGATGGTTTTCATAACACAGTCAATTTCAAGAGGTAAAGCTTTGGACGCAAGAGCTTCTCGATGTAAAAAACAATGTCTTCATTTGGCATTATTTCTTGTAATTTGACGACAAGACCACATTTATGTCCTGTCATAGCTTTAGCGCCATCTGTGCATATAGCAATAGATTTACCCCAGTCAATATCATATTTACTTGTACGTTTCACAAAAGTGTCGAGTAAACATTTTCAAGTGGTATTGGCCTCCAATGGGGAACAAAATAAAATATCTTCTTGAATGCCATTATTTGTATCATATCTTACGCGATTATCATGGAAGAGTTTTGCGATGTAGACACAAGCTAATATGTCGCGGTGTACAATGTGCAGTCGACTTCTTATTATTATTTTTATTGTAAATGCTATTCTGGCAGAAGTACCTACTACTAATTACTAGTGGGACAGATAGCAATCATTAAAATAATTGTATTAAAATAAAATAATTGTTTTTGATTTAAACTTAAAAGTAAAGTAAAATTAAATTTGAGAAACCATCAGATAATTGTAAATTAGGCACGCCATTTCTGTTAAATAATATTGAATAAATGAGTGAGGGGAAATTGGGGGGGTCGCCAACAAATTTTTTAGCAAAAAGGGGTCGCGATTTAGATAAGTTTGGGAAACTCTGAAATATAGGATCTATTTTGTTTGTTAAGTTGTTTTGAACCTTTTTCATTAATTTTAATAATAAAATATCTTTTAAATTTAATTTGTGTATTATTTGAAGTATATGATTTAGGTCTGTACAAACGTAAAATTTACAAAACTTTAAAGTCTAGTAGAGCCCTGAAGGTGACATGCTATCGTATTTATTTTACATTTTTCATAATCTCTGGAAAATTACGCAAATTTGGATACCTCTTGCGATAGTGTAGCTCAAAAAAAATTTTTATGCAAAGACGGGACACCCTATTGTATATGTATCACAATTTAAATTAAACTCTTCGGTGCTAATTGATCAATATTTTAATGAAATAAACTTTTATCTTTTACAAAACTATGATTGGACGTGTGATATTTATTTAATCTCTATACTCTTTAAAAATAAATGATGCAGTTTCGGTTTCATCAGCGATAAACGTTTACTTTTCATTTTACACATGACTTTAATTACATTTACATACACTTTTTTAATATTCTAACAGATGATAGTGAGTTTATACTGGCCTCGATATGGTCCATTGTCATTTAATCATGTTAGTGTTGACGCGGAGAATAAAAATACGGATTTGAGTGAATTACGTAGGTGAGCCTCCATCATACACCATCATTCAAATGAATTAAATAGGTATTAAGTGACAGAATTGGACGTGACTGGCTGAATAAATTTTGTACATTTTTGCGATCTAACGGATAAAAGTTTTGTCGTTTCAGAAGCTTTAATTTTAATTTAATTTTAACGAAAAACACTGTGAATGTGGGAAAAATAGTGGGGCATATACTTCGGAAAAACAAATATTGAACGGTAAAAAATACTTAAACTACCTACAACAAAGCTGCTATCTTTTATCAAAATACAAATTAATTAAGCTCTTAAAACTATTTTTTGTGTAGCATGTTTATATTCAGATTAACTACTATATTAATGAAAGAAAAACGGAATTTTAACCAAAAATAAATCATATTCAAAAAACAATTTTCAATGTGGAATTTCAAAAGTTAAAAAATTAAACATATATAGTATATTTAATTTAAATTGTAATTTATTCTTATTAAAACTATGTATAATTTAGACAGTGTTTACGGATGGAGTGCCCAAGAAAAGAAACCTTTTATTTTTTTATTTTCTGCAAAAAAGGTCATTCTTGCATTCTTGATAAAAAATTTTGATTGTTCTAAAATACAATGAAATTCAATTCAAGTTTTTCCGAATATGCTTTATCTTATAGTCAATTTAATGTAAATCCCTATGAATTTTTGCACTTAGGTCTGCTTGCCATTATGCTAAATTTAGTACTAAAATATTGTATCTACAAATTAGATGCGCGCGCCGATTCAGTACTAAAAAATAGAGCATGTTCTAATTTCTTGTACTAAAAATGATGAAATACTAACTAAAAGTTAGGTTATTCTCAACTTATCGTAACAGTTTTAAACAAATTATTATTCATTCGTAATAGGTTTTCATATGGCAAAGGGTTTTATACCAATAATTATTTATTCAACATATTTAATATTCCTCTGCCTAACACTCATCTCTCAATCCAGTTTTCCCCATATACGCTTTTTTAAGAAGTGTATGATTTATTTTCTTTATTGCTAGCTTCATTATTACAATTAAAGCTACTGCGCATAATAAACTCCTGGACAAAATTATCGCACCACTCATATTTTTCTCAATAATCTTTATTTATTGATAATTTACTGTACAACAAGTTGCATATGATAGTGACAGTTGTTATGTAACCTAATAATAGTCTTGTTTTAACAATAATTTGTATTAAACTTCGTTTTCGACTAAAAGTGAGTTAAACTTTTCATAAAAAGTGCCGATTCAAGCAAAGTGCTTGTGAGAAACAAGCTTTTTATTGTGATTTTTTTCATCACATGCATGTTTGGAAGTTCATTTGCATAAAAATCAAATAAAAAAATGAACCGCCAAAGAAATTTGTCAATGCAGGAGGCAGTGCGAGCATCGACTCTCCTAGATGAAGGATATTCAATGCGATACGTTACAGGTTTGTTAGGAAGACATTCCAGCATCAGTCGCAAGGTTAGGCGATATAATGAAACAGGGTTGTACCATCGAAGACCAGGGCAAGGGCGAAAACGTTGCACTAATCAAATTGATGATCGTTTTTTGAGACAACGTGCTCTCAGAGATAGGAGAGTCACCAGCAATTTGCTAAAAAATGAATTAGCAGATGTTCGAAATGTCCCGATATCGTCTTGAAGAGTTAGAAGACGTTTACATGAAGCAGAATTGAGCAACAGAAAACCGGCCAAAAAACCCTTGCTTATCAGAGAACGCAGGGTTCAGAGATTGAATTTTGCAAGATTGCATCAAAATTGGACCATCGATAATTGAAAACGAGTTATTTTCTCCGATGAGACTAGAGTAAGCCTAAAAGCTCCAGATGGTCGTGAGCGTGTCTGGCGAAGGCGAGGAGAAAGGTTTGGCAGCTGCAATATCTCTCCTAAAGTAACTTTTGGTGGTGGCTCTAAAATGTTTTGAGGAGGAATTTGTTTTGAAGTTAGTACGGAGTTGGTCCCCATACGTACGAGGTCTATAAATGCCCATTATTACTTAGACAACATTATTGTCGAACATGTAATGCCTTTTGCTCAATTTCTTGGACCTAATTTTTTATTCATGCAAGGCAACGCTCGTCCTCATGTGGCTCGACATGTTATTGGCTACCTAAATGATTCACAAATGGGTTGACATTCCATTATTAGAGTGTCCACCTAACAGTCCGGACATGAATCCTATAGAACATCTATGGGACAATCTCAAAAAAAAGATTCGAAGTCGTAGACCCCCTATTGCCAATCACAACCAACTCATTGAGGCCGTTATTGAAGAATGGGAGAATATTCTGCAAGCTTTTGTTGAACATTTGATATCTAGCATGCCTCGACGCATAAATGCAGTCATAAGAAGTAGAGGAGGGTCTACACGTATTAGTGTTGACCCAGATGCATTTTATTGTGTTATTTTACTGATTTTTTTCTTTTTGCAAATTGGAGTTATGCTAGCTAATTGCCGTAGAAAGCCGTTCTGAAGAGGCCTGAATTCGCTCTGAAAGTGAAAATAAATCTTTTCTCTCTTAGGAAGCAACTCTAACATGGATGTCGCTATTTGCGTCTATACGAAGCCATGTTAGAATTGCTTCCTAAGACAGAAAAGATTTATTTCACGTTCAGAGCGACTGTGAAAGCCGTTCTGAAGAGGCCTATTAGGCCGAAATACGTATAAGCGGATGCACAGGCGCCCTGTACGTGAAATCAAATCTTAACTGTCTTTTCCTTTTTATTCCGATATACTCTGTACGAGTACTAGAAACCAACTCGCTAAGAATTTTGATTAGTTAAGGAGATATGTTGTGGAATGCAATTTTTAGATTCCCCATGTCTCTAATAACGTCTTTATCAACGTCTGTTTCAATGCAATTCTTAGAAGGCACAGATTAAAGCAAAGTTCTGAATTTGGTTTCGAAAATTAGTTTATGGATTTTAATATCAGATGTCGCTATTGGCGTCTATACGAGGCCATGTTGGAGTTGCTTCCTAAGATAGAAAAGATTTATTTTCACGTTCAGAGCGACTGTGAAAGCCGTTCTGAAGAGGCCTATTAGGCCGAAATACGTATAAGCGGATGCACAGGCGCCCTGTACGTGAAATCAAATCTTAGCCGTCTTTTCCTTTTTAATGTTATTTGTTTTATTATACAAAGAATCAAGCAGTGAGTTATATGAACTGACAGCTATGTTCATAACATGTTTTTGTTTTAACTGTTATAAGAAATCGATATCTAACAAAACAATGTACATCAAAAATCAACGTACTGCGCTGGTTAAGCCAAGCTGGAATTAATGTTGGTGATCCAAAGGATGGTAAAACTTAATCGGGTAGCAAGATAAGTTTTTCTCTTCAACATCCTAATCTAAATAATGCCAGTGATAAAATAGTGGATGGATCACGATGTTATGTTGTTCCAATGCTGGGAAGCTTGTTTGAAAGCAAATGAATAACAGATTTACGGAATGAAATGTTCGCTCTCAATCATAGTGATAGTAGAGGATCGCACTCTGAGATAGCGCGT
>NW_027312081.1:0-45794 GCF_040954645.1 Diabrotica undecimpunctata
CCGCGCTATCTCAGAGTCTTATGGCGGGCCCACCAATTCGGTTTTAGGCTAAAAGTATGGGACAATCGAGCAGGTACACAGAATAGTCAAAAAATCTCCTACGTGCTGGAAAGATCCTACCTCTCAGTAGACTTTCTAGACGTCAGTCAAGCCTTCGATAAGGTTTGGCATGAAGGCTTACTTTATAAGATAAAGAAACAATTGCCATATCATTTCTTTCCACTCCTAAAAATCCAGCACGATGAATACACTCAGCTCCACCCTATCAAAGGCACGTGTTCCACAAGAAAGTGTACTAGGACCTATTTTATTTCTGATATTTACAGCAGACCTCCCATCCAGCAGTAGCACCGAAGTTGCTACTTTTGCAGACGACACCGTAATACTGCCATGGACTCTAATTCCACAAAAGCATCAGAAATTTACAAGAAAATTAGAGTAAATAAGACCAAGTCAACACTTGTAACCATCACAATGAAACGAGGTGAATGCCCTCCGGTCACACGCAAAGGCAAGCAATTAAGTAAGGCGAACGACACAAAATACTTAGGTATCCATCTTAACAAATGACTAACGTGGCCAGAAGCACATCTTTAACCAAAAGAAAACAACTGAGCATTAAATTTAGGACATATGTATGATTGGTTGATTGGTCGAAACTGTAAATTAACATTGGATAACAAACTGCTTATATTCAAGGCGATTCTCAAGCCCACATATGGTATTCAGTTATGGGGCAAAGCTAGCAATTTTAATCTTGCAATCTCTCCAACGCTTCCAGAATAAAGTAGTAAGGTCTATGGTAAATGCCTTCATGGTATGTTACATCCCTCCTCTATAGATCCGGAAGTGACTTCGGTTAAAGAAGTTGTAACAAGTTACAGTGTCAAATATGTTGAACGGATAAAAGTGCACCCCAATGTACTCGCGAAAACGGTTATTCGATGACAAGACCGAATTAATGTTTAACCAAAACCAACTGTATTTTAAATTTTACCTTAATTATGTAATATGTATTTGTGATTCTGTTTTATATATTTTATTGCTTTTAACTTACATACTTTTTAAACTATTCACAATAAATTAGTAACATTTACAGTTGCTAAATAGAGAAAAGGAACTCTCCACTGGAAGACCTATACGCTATGTAAACAAACAGATTACTTTATTACTTTTTATTCTTTATTTTTGGATAGATTGTAATTTTAATTGGAGTTAATAAAAAAAATTCCTATTCTATTTTTAGGGTTGTGAACCGCCGTTATCATTTCCCTCTACAATACAATATACCATCATGGTATACGGTTATATATAGTTACATATATACCACGGTTAAAAAAAGCGGGAAGCTATCATAAGCCATAGTTAGATCAACAATTACCAAGTGGCGTCTAGAGTATTTGTGGCGAATTAAACAAACACAACGAACTATTACGAGATAATTAATAATAATTAAATTAACATCAACTATATCTCCTTCGATAGCCTGGAGAGATGAGTGAACTTTAACTCATAGGTGCAAATAATCATTAAATTTTAAATGGTTGCAATAAACAATCAAAAACATGTATAGGTTAAGGTCAAACTAAGGTTAGACTTACCCACAACTTCCTTACACCTAGTTCACGAAAAAACGAACAAAAACGAATTTGATACAAGTGGATTGGTTCAATTTCGGGTTGCGTCTGTCGCTCTTATCGACGATCACGCTCTTGTGATTCGCGAGATGCATTCCCCGAGCGGTACTATAGGGATCGTAGGGATACAGGCAGGATTTGTAAATGAATGTCTGAGTAACTTTTTTTTATCTCAACCGATACCAACTGAAAAAAATTTGTTATTGCCAAGTGATGCTGCGCCATATATGATCAAAGCTGGAGAGCATTTAAAAAATATTTTTTTTCAAATTTGATATACGTTAGCTGTTTAGCACAGAACGACAAAGTCTGGCTCCATAATCCCAAAATGCGAAAAGGTTGTTCGCCCAAGTTGCAGCAGTTTTGGGAAGGTCCATACTCATCATATGGAGAAGATCAATGATGTCATCTATCGAATAAGCAAGATTCCGAGGAGAAGGCCCGATGATAGTACACCCATAACCGGCTGGCGTCTTTCGAAGGTGACCACGACGTAGATGAAGAAGTGGAAGTAAACCAAGTCCAAGATGTGTCTGACCCTCACGTTTGAGGAATTCATGGGTGCCTATGGAGGTACCGGTAAAGCAAGACATTGTGTTACCACTGAAGAAAGGCAAGATCTACTCACTGGCCCACGCGCTATCTCAGAGTTTGAGGAATTCATGGGTGCCTATGGAGGTACCGGTAAAGCAAGACATTGTGTTACCACTGAAGAAAGGCAAGATCTACTCACTGGCCCTTACCATCCCGGTCAGTATCAAAGACGCAACAGGGTTGGCATCCGTCTTTCGAAGAAAGTTCGGTCGAGTTGCAGAACTTCAATGCCAAGTGCCAGCTCCCGGTAAAGTCTTGAAACTCCAAGATGCATCACGTTACCTTTTCTACCTGGGTACCAAAAGATAGGGATATAGATTCAATTGGGAGAGCACGTACTAGAGTCCGACGTGCAAAAGTTAGCTATGCCAAAGTTAGAGTGCCGCCAATTAGATTGGAGGGTTATCCAAAGCATAGTGGAGGAGATCTTTAAAGACACCGAAGTCGAGGTGTTAGTATGTTGCAATCCGCATAGTTACTGGTGCGGAGGGAAAATCGTCCCTTGTCATTTTTATACAACTGGAAGTTGTAAAAGAGGGTCCAGTTGCCGATACCAGCATACCGTTCCATTTCCAGTCCCGACCAGGTTCCAGGAGGAACCATATTTTAAGAGGGGGGGCAATACATTATTTCTAATTCTATTCTAGTAAGTTCGCCGCTCAGCTGAAAAACCTGTCTGAGAAAGGTCAACACAGCTGCGAGCCGCTATAAAACCAGTCTGGGTTCCCGTTCATTCGAGACAATTCGAGGTCAACATCCATGGGCGTCGAGAGATTCCAGGCTAACTGCTGTTTTGATATAAATAGAGGGATTCTCATGGTGTTAGGCAGTCTGAAGATAATATCGCGGCGAGTTTTTAAAATGTAACGAACGTATTGTAATAAATGTAAATAAATTATATAATTATAGTATGAAATAAATTAATATAATATTGCACAAATAAAGACTTTAAATAAACTAAGTGTTAGAATGTATTTTGTAATAAATAAAGTTAATAAAGTAGACTAATAAACTCATTTTAATACCTTCAATACAAGTACTACTGCGTTATTAATTTTTATGTATTAAATGCATAAAAGCATAAAAAGTATATTTTAGTACATATTTCAATGGTTTTTTTGTGCATATTTGCGTGCATATTTTAGAGTTTTTTAAGTGCATAGTTCCCAAGCTCTATTCCTCAGTAATTGAAAATTGTGACCTAGTTAGAATTTGACTATAGCGTTGTTTTCAACGTCTATCTATATATACGTATATACTTATACCTCAAATATAAGGCAATACAATTTGTATTAACATGAATTACAATAGCTAACATAACAGTTCTATTGTTTCTATTCAAACTAGCAAAACTATTTATATACTGTTACGATAAATTCTGACCCAAAACCGTAAATATATTTATTACTAATATTTTCATTCATTCACGTATTTTTTAGGTAATGCCTACCTGACACACGATGGGTCCCCCTTTGTAATAAAAACATAACAGTTCGAACCTTCTGGAGACAAGCCGATTTAACCATACCGGTTCTGAGAACAATTCGCCGCTCTGTCTAGAAGGCCTTTCAGCAAAACAGCGGTCTATGTTCGATGTGTTTCGAGAAACAACTGTTTTCATTCTCGAATAACAGGACTTTATATTTATAGAGGAATTTTGGTTATGGAGGGACAGTTAATAAAGAAGATTCGCGCTCGCGATATTATTGTTACGCTCGCCTACTAATAAATTATTGTATATGTAGTGATAAATAAACTTATATAAATTATCGTGCCTTTTAATAAATTAAAGGAGGAACAATATAATAAATTAGTAAAGACATTATAAATTAAAGACATAACAATTAATAAATTCACAACAAATGGTGTCAGAAGTGGGATCGAACATAAATTAGACTTATAATAATAATACAAGTGAATATTTATAAATTGTGAAAATGACGACGATTTATGAGCTGACAGTGACTAATTTAAGAAGACATCTTGAAGACAGAGAATTAGCTTCTACCGGGAAAAAGGGCTGAGTTAGTCCAACGACTAAAGAACGCTTTGCTAGAAGAAGGAGTAGATCCAGAGACTTATATATTTGAAGATGCTGTCCTCTCGTCGATTTCGAAAGTTTCTGGTGACATCGCATCATTAGAGAACAAAGTTTCTGGCGATATTTCGAAAGTTTCCGGCGACATCGCATCATTAGAGAACAAAGTTTCCGGTGACATCGCATCATTAGAGAACAAAGTTTCCGGTGACATCGCATCATTGGAGAACAAAGTTTCTGGCGATATTTCAAAGTTTCCGGCGACATCGCCTCATTAGAAAACAAAGTTTCTAACGAGATTTCTTCTCTGGAAAGTAAAGTTTCTGCTAACATCTCTAAAGTCACTTCTGAGATGTCTGCTCTTGACGATAGAGTATCTTCATTAAAAAACCAAGTTGCTGCCGATATGTTGGCCTTCGAAGAAAAGATATGGAAAGAGATGGAAAGGAAGATGGAGGAAACAGGGACAGCAGAGAGAGGAAACAATCCAATTACAGCAGAGACAAAAGAAGACGAGACGAAATGTAAGTTGGAAACACGGCCCGAAATTTGAAGGAAGTGGAGGTTCTGTCCATGTGAAAGTCCCAACTTTCGATGGAAAATCGTCATGGAACAACTACATGAAACAGTTCGAATCAGCCGCAAGAGCAAATGGATGGTCTGAAAAAGAAAAAGCTGTAAACCTGACTATCGCTCTTCGAGGAGATGCCTTAGATGTGCTTCAGACCATAGCCGTAGAGGAGACCGATGATTTCGAACAACTGAAGAAGAGATTAAATATGCGATATGGCCACGAACATTTGGAGCATGTATATCAGTCACAGCTTAAAAATCGTAGACAGAAGAAAGATGAGGCTCTTCAAGAATATGAGGTAGATATTGCCAGATTAGTACGATATGCTTATCCAACAGCTCCCGAAGACATGATGGAAAAATTGGCCGTTCAAACGTTTATTGATGGTCTTCGTGATCATGAAATGCAGAGAACACTGCGATTAGCTCGTCACAAGACGCTGGTTGATGTCCTATCCGCCGCCCTCGAATACGAGTCAGCTACGCAGGCCTCTGGCGGGTACAGTAAAGTTAGGACTGTAAAAGAGGAAGGAGATGAAGATAAACTTGACCAGCTCGTTAATATGATGAAAAGCATGACATACAAGAAAACGAAGACCATCAGATGCTGGAATTGTGGCGAAATAGGACACGTACGAAGCTCCTGTAAGCACCCTAGGTACGACGCAAATCAAGAAACTCACCATCAGGAAAACTAGAACGGGTCAGCCTTAGGGGGGCAGCTTCGACCCAGAACTTTTCCAAAGACCCTCTCATACTAATAGCTTCTTTGAAATGTCGTGAAGATAGTGTATATGTAGATGGAGACATAAATGGTAAAAAGCATACGTTGTTGGTGGATACCGGAGCGACCAGAACCATTATACGCCCGACAGTTATAAACAGCCGAAAGAAACTGTTACCAACGAGGTTGCGACTTCGGACCGCTACAGGTGAAAATGCCAACATTCATGGAGAAATCCAGGTACAATTGGGAATTGGAGCAGAAAAGTTTGTCCATACTGTTATAGTTGCTGACATCGAAGAGGATGTTATATTAGGAATGGACGTAATGAATATGCATGGATTCCAATTGGATTTTAAGAATAAGGTAATCAAAGTTGGCAACGAGGAAGTATTTCTCCATCCACATAATGACAACACTGTGCAAGCAGCCATTAAAGAAGATACAGTCGTGCCTGCGAGAAGCGAAACGATCATAGTAGCGCGGCTACAGGGAATTGTGGACGAAGGGAGACCTGTTATGATGGTGCCTTGGAACCACGACGATGAGGTTGGCCGTGGAATCATAATTGGAAAGGAATTGGTGACTTCGGCTAAAGAAATTCCTGTGAGACTTATCAATGTCAACGACTACCCAGTGACCATCAAGAAAGAGACAAAGGTAGGAACTTGTGTACCTGTGACATCCATAATCCGTCAGGCGACAACATCTGATAATTCCAACGACAAATTCGACCAAATGGTTGCAGTTGCAGGACAGTCTCTAAATCAGATGGAGAAAAGGAAATTAAGGAATTTCTTCGGCAGTATCGTGATATTTTCGTACCGAAAGGAGGAAAGACGGGAAGAACTACCGTTGTTAAGCATAAAATTGATACTGGTAATGCTAAGCCAATTCGTCAAACAGCTCGACGATTACCACAGGCGAAGAGAGAGGAAGCTGAAACGATTGTTCAGGAAATGAAGAAAGACGGGGGTGATAGAACCTTCTACGAGTCCATGGGTCTCTCCGGTGGTCCTGGTTAAGAAGAAAGACGGAACGACGAGGTTCTGTGTGGATTACCGTTTGCTGAACAACGTTACCAAGAAAGATAGTTATCCTCTGCCTCGGATCGATGACACATTGGACACATTGGCTGGAAGTAAATTGTTTTCTACTTTAGATTTGAAGTCTGGATACTGGCAGTAGAAATGGACCCAGTCGATAAAGAAAAGACAGCCTTCACCACAGGATCTGGATTGTGGCAATTCAACGTTATGCCATTTGGACTTTGTAATGCTCCTGCGACATTTGAGAGGCTTATGGAAAATGTGTTGAGAGGGTTATCTTGGAAAACATGCCTGGTTTATTTAGATAACATAATCGTCTTGGGGGAGACATTCGAAGATCATTTGAGGAATTTAGAAAACGTTTTTAATCGACTTAAAGCTGCCCAATTGATGCTAAACCCCAAGAAGTGCCAGCTATTTCAAGGTAAAGTCAATTATCTGGGTCATATAGTCAGTAAAGAAGGAGTGGCCGTGGATAAGGGAAAAATCGATTCCATTAAGGAATGGCCAAAACCAACTGACAAACATCAAGTGAGAAGTTTTCTTGGACTATGTACTTACTACCGGAGGTTTATTAAGAAGTTTGCAGATATCGCTAAGCCATTAACGCGACTTACAGAGGAAGCAAGAGAATACCGCTGGGATATAGACTGCCAAAATGCCTTTGAAACGTTGAAAAAGCATTTAATAACAGCACCAATTTTAGGGTATCCACTGCCAGAAGGAGAGTTCATCTTAGATACGGACGCAAGTAATGTGGGAATTGGAGGAGTGCTGTCTCAGATTCAAGGAGGACAGGAAAGAGTCCTTGGATATTTTAGTAAAGTTCTCTCAAAACCTGAGCTGAATTATTGCGTCACGAGAAGAGAACTTCTGGCAGTAGTGAAATCAGTAGAGCACTTCTATCAATACCTCTATGGAAGGAAGTTTTTAATCCGAACCGACCATGCCGCCCTTAAGTGGTTGATGCAGTTTAAGAATCCAGAGAGTCAGATAGCCAGGTGGATCGAACGACTCCAAGAATACGATTTCAAGATTGAGCACCGGGCCGGAGTTAGCCACCGAAACGCTGATTCTCTTTCCAGAAGGCCATGCCTAGCAGAGTGTTCCCACTGCAACAAAATGGAATCCAAGGAAGCAGCAGTGCTAAGAACGACGATGGTCAACGACGACTGAACGCCTACCAAGATAAGGGAAGAACAAGAGAGAGATCTAGTTGTACAGAAAATTCTAAAATGGAAAGAGGAAAACCGTCGACCACCTTGGCAAGAAATATCAAACCTATGCTCAGTAGTTAAGACGTATTGGGCCCAGTGGAACTCATTTATCATGGAAGATGGCTTGCTCAAACGAGTCCTGGAAAATGATGACGGTTCAGAGAAGAGAAGATAGTTGGTGATCCCAAAGAGCGGAATAGTCGAATTACTTCGTCAGTTACACGACAGTCCATCAGGAGGGCATTTTGGTGTAAGGAAAACCCTTCAGCGAATTCGGGAACGGTTTTATTGGATGAACAGTTCCGACGATGTAAAAGACTGGTGTAAGAAATGTACTATTTGTGCCACGAGTAACGGGCCTTACCGAAAAAGGAGAGCTCCTATGAGACAATATAATGTTGGAAGCCCGTTTGAAAGAATAGCTTTGGACATCGCTGGGCCATTTCCAGAAAGTGAAAACGGAGGCAAGTACATGCTGGTAGTAATGGATTACTTCACTAAGTGGGTCGAGATTTACGCACTTCCAGACCAGAAGGCCGCCACCGTTGCAGATAAGTTGATCCAAGAATATATCAGCCGATTTGGAGTGCCTTTGGAGATCCATAGTGACCAAGGCAGGAACTTCGAAAGCGATCTATTCCAAGGAATATGTGATAGACTAGGCATGAAGGAAACAAGAACTACCGCGTATCATCCGCAATCGGATGGTATGGTAGAACGAATGAATAGGACAGTTGGCAAGTATTTGACAAAGATGGTGTCCGATCATCAGCGAGACTGGGACCAATACCTTCCGTTCTTCACAATGGCCTACAGATCTGCTGTTAACGAATCAACAGGCCAGACACCAGCCAAAGTCCTATTCGGACGCGAAATGCGACTACCTTGTGATCTCGAGTTTGGATGTAAAGCTGGAGAAGATGTAGCAGGTGAAGATTATGTGATCTAATTACGAAGAAGAATGGACGATGTACATGAGTTGGTCCGTTCCCACCTTCAGATCGCTAGCGACAGAATGAAGAAACGGTACGATACACAAGCCGAAAAGGGTTGCTTTAAGAAGAACGACAAAGTATGGCTGTATAATCCCAAGAAGCGAAAAGGTTGTTCTCCCAAATTGCAGCAGTTTTGGGAAGGTCCATACCTCATTATGGAGAAGATCAACGATGTCATCTACCGAATAAGCAAGATTCCGAGGGGAAAGCGATGATAGTACACCATAACCGGTTGGCGTCTTTCGAAGGTGACCACAACGTAGATGAAGAAGTGGAAGTAAACCAAATCCACGATGTGTCTGACCTCACGTTTGAGGAATTCATGGGTGCCTATGGAGGTACCGGTAAAGCGAGACATGGTGTTACCACTGAAGAAAAGCAAGATCTACTCGCGCTCCCCGATGACTACTCGCTGGCCCTTACCATCCCGGCCAGTATCAAAGACGCACCAGGGTTGGCATCCGTCTTTCGAAGGAAGTTTGGTTGAGTTGCAGAACTTCAATGCCAAGTGCCAGCTCCCGGTAAAACCTTGAAACTCCAAGATGCATCACGTTACCTTTTCTACCTGGTAACAAAAGACACTGCCCGTGACCAACCTACCTACCGAGATGTATGGGAAGCCTTACTTCAATTGAGAGAGCACGTACTGGAGTCCGACGTGCAAAAGTTAGCCATGCCAAAGTTGGAGTGCCGCCAATTAGATTGGAGAGTTATCCGAAATATGGTGGAAGAGATCTTTAAAGACACCGAAGTCCGGGTGTTAGTCTGTTGCAATCCGCATAGTTACTGGTGCGGAGAGAAAACCGTCCCTTGTCATTTTTATACAACTGGAAGTTGTAAAAGAGGGTCCAGTTGCCGATACCAGCATACCGTTCCGGTTCCAGTCCCGACAAGGTTCCAGGAGGAACAATCTTTTAAGAGGGGGGCAATGTTACGATAAATTCTGACCCAAAACCGTAAATATATTTATTACTAATATTTTCATTCATTCACGTATTTTTTAGGTAATGCCTACCTGACACACGATGGGTCCCCCTTTGTAATAAAAACATAACAGTTCGAACCTTCTGGAGACAAGCCGATTTAACCATACCGGTTCTGAGAACAATTCGCCGCTCTGTCTAGAAGGCCTTTCAGCAAAACAGCGGTCTATGTTCGATGTGTTTCGAGAAACAACTGTTTTCATTCTCGAATAACAGGACTTTATATTTATAGAGGAATTTTGGTTATGGAGGGACAGTTAATAAAGAAGATTCGCGCTCGCGATATTATTGTTACGCTCGCCTACTAATAAATTATTGTATATGTAGTGATAAATAAACTTATATAAATTATCGTGCCTTTTAATAAATTAAAGGAGGAACAATATAATAAATTAGTAAAGACATTATAAATTAAAGACATAACAATTAATAAATTCACAACAATACTAAAAAAATTTACGATAAAGTTGAGTAGTGTATTTATTCTGTACAACACGAAACAATTAAATACGTGTACATTGATTAAAGCCACAGGAATACCACTAATCATAACGTATGCTAACACCTACACATACTAGTTAACATAACAGGAAATTACTACAAAGATTGTTAATTATTTCCAAACAAATTAAGATAAATTGCACCGCCTTTAAACGTTAACGCATAGTGTTTTACAAATTATTCAAGATACGGATTATATACATATATTTAATCCACAAAAGAAAAAAAAAATCGGGGAAGGCCGTGTAATTTGGATGCCTTAATGATGAAAATAATTACATTAATAATAATTTTAAATAAAAACTTTATGTGTAAAGTGCAAGAGAATACTTTCTTAGCCAAAGGTTGGAACTTACTCCGAATAAATCCACTGTATTTACTCGTCATCGCTTACCGAATATATCCAGTATTAGAATTGATAATCTGAGTATACCTGCCCAAAAACACTATACTTATCTCTGCGTCACAGTTGATACCAAATTAACATGGGAAAAACATATTAATAACAGTTTAATTAAATGCGAAAAAAGCCTAAATGTTTTAAAGGTAGTTAACCGTCACCAATGGTCACCAACCGTCTAAGGTTAATCTAATGAAATCCGTAAACTAATTTTCGAAACCAAATTCAGATTATCAGATGTCGCTATTTGCGTCTATACGAAACCATGTTAGAGTTGCTTCCTAAGACAGAAAATATTTATTTTCACGTTCAGAGCGACTGCGAAAGCCGTTCTGATGAGGCATACTAGGCCGAAATACGTATAAGCGGATGAGCAGGCGCCCTGTACGTGAAATCAAATCTTAACTGTCTTTTCCTTTTTTTTTCCCTTGTTAATCTAATGTTTTATAGGGCATGTCAAGGTTATAACCAAACCTACCAATTGCAAAAAATATTCGTCATATCTATGTCTAACTTAGTTGACAAATGGTGGCATAACAAAAATTCTCCAACTTTAGCTATAGCATTTCCTAATGTTTCTTCCTATTTAGAAATCCCAGCTGAAACTAATTTCTTTCATGAAATAAAAAAGACAGTAAAGATTCCATTTCACGTACAAATCGTCTATGTATCTGTTTATACGTATTTCGCTTTAATAAAGCTCATAAGAACAGTTATTCATAGGCGTTCTCAACGTGAAAAATAGATCTTTCCTGTCTTAAGAAGCAACAATAAAATGGCTTCAAAACGGACGCAATAGCGACATCTGATATTAAATCCGTAAAATAGTTTCGAAACACAATTCAGATAACTGCCTTAATCTGAGCCTTCTATAAATTGCAAGGCATAGCCAGACGTTGATAAAGATGTTAATAGAGACATGGGGAATCTAAAATTTGCATTCCACGACAGGTCTCCTCAACTAAGCAGAAATCGTTAGCGAATTGGTTTCTTGTACTCATACAGAGTAGATCCGAATAAAATGAAAAAGACAGTAAAGATTCCATTTCACGTACAAATCGTCTATGTATCTGTTTATACGTATTTCGCTTTAATAAAGCTCATCAGAACAGTTATTCATAGGCGTTCTCAACGTGAAAAATAGATTTTTCCTGTCTTAAGAAGCAACAATAAAATGGCTTCGAAACGGACGCAATTTGACAATGTTTGACATCTTTATATGACTTTACAATCATTAGAACTGAAGAAGTGCAAGAACACTGCATGAAACGTTTTTCTATTAAAAGATTGAAATAGTTTTTTCATTTTTTATTTCTCCTTGACCGATATTCTCATTTACAGTGAGACTTTTATCCCACTTGCATTGTGTATTTAAATTTAGACGGTCGTACTCCTTTATATATATATATATATATATATATATATATATATATATATATATATATATATATATATATATATATATATATATACTATATATATATATATATCGGCAACACGGCAAGCAGGTGTAAAGACGTGTGAAATGTCTCTCCAAAATAAATATTGTAAAAAGTGTAAAAAAACTGTAGTAAATGGAGTAAAGTGCATAAATTGTGACGCTAGCATCCATGTGAGTTGTGCTCGAAAGAGTAACAATGTTAAGTTTATAAATGACGAGTTGATTGAATGTTGTTTACCAGTGAAACCTGAAGATCAAATATTTTTGGAAGCAATGGATAACTTAATAACAGATGATAAGGTAATTGATATTAACATATTCAAATATATAATTAGACAAAAAGATACCCTAATTAAAGAGCTATACGGAAAAATTGACCTTATGAGTCAACATATTGATTTACTAAAACAATTAAATTCGCAAAAAAATGTTTGTCGAAAATCAAGAACAACTTATACATCAAAATAAGGTAATAAACAAAGACACACTTATGGATTCAGTCGAAACAAAATCAGTTCGTCAACCCATCAACGCGAACAAAGATCGCACTGTTGCCAGTTCTTCCCAGAAATGTGAAGTTACAAAGAAAGATGTTTCAGAAGCGATATTACAAGTAACTACAGAACAAAAGTTAAATGAGTACATATACGTAGGTGAAAGTAACCAGGAAAAATCTGAATGGACAGAAGTAGATAGAAGGAAAAAAAGAAAGCATTTAGTTGTGGGAAAAAACACTGAAATGATATTAAATGGAAAAGAAATCAAGGGAGTACATAAGTTGATAGACCTACATGTATACAGGGTCGATCCCGATATGACTGCGGAAAATATGAGGGAACTTATGAAGACTACATTTCCCGAAGTAGAGGTAGAATCCCTAAAATCAAAGCATCCTGATATTTACAGTTCATTTAAAGTTACAATTTTTAATAACAATTTTAAAGAAGCTATGTCTCCTAAAATATGGCCATGTGGAGCTCACGTACAACGTTTTTTTCACGTAACACCCAGAAAGCCGCAAGAGATGTAGATAAAAGTGTACGAATAGAATCAGCGGTAGTGCAAAAGAATATAGGAAACACCTGTTTTTGTGAAAGTGATATGATAAGTTCTGATAAACAAAAGTTGGTAGTAAATCCTGACCAAACCAGTTTGGTAAGCATTTTTCATATAAATACACAAAGTTTATTAAATAAAATTGATCAACTTAACATTTTTTTTAAAAGATAAAACTTACAATATTTTGTGCTTTTCTGAACATTGGCTTAGAGAATCTGAATTAACAACAGTGATAATAGACGAAATAAAAATTCTGTCTCCACCACTGTTTAAAAATAGGATCAGAAAGCATTTTTTTAACATATTGTTTTTACTCAAAGACAGAATACCTCAATACACCTTTATAACGTGTACCCAGTTTGGTCAGAATACTGTCGATTTACTATCTACATATCACATTGTATTATTGCTATTAAAATGTACTAAGTTTTATGTATTAGTTTATTTAGTCATCGATTCGGGAATATTCTTAATTATTTGCACATTTTTGTTACTTCCATATTTCAAAGATTTTTTATGTGACAGTTTAGGTTTGTTTTTTTTTTTTTGGTTTGAGATTTTTTTTATCTTAAATTTTTATTTTAATTTTTCTGCTAATACTTACATATGTATATTACTTTAGCCAATATGGTTAAGTTAATTTTAAGTTTGTATTATATCTTTTATTGTATTTTTTATACGGACTTCAAACTTTATGTAAAGTGGTCAATAAACGTTCTATCTATCTATCTATATATATAATATATATATATATATATATATATATATATATATATATATATATATATATATATTACAATTAAGGGTTTAGAATAAAAAACTCTGTAGCGAGGTCGTTTTTGATATCAAGAACAATATTAATCTATCCTTTGATGATCACGCATAATACACATTAATCTTACTAATTAAACCACGGTCATTTTTGTTTTGTTCGTATTACGCATGCCAAGCAACCAAATAAGACCAGTTGTAGTGATAAAAGCCGAACATCATTGATTATTATCTACAAACTATTAAATATTTGTGTTTGACAAGCGCGAGGCCAACAGCGTCCACAATTGATTACAAAATACCAACAAACTTTTTAAACTTTTGAGTTTGCTTTCGATAACAAAGACGCAATCTCATATCTTAACAACAATTAGTAATTTGTAATATTAAGTTGAAGGTTTTTAGTATTGTCGCAATAAGAACACGTTTTATTATTGTAATGAGAACATATTTTACATAATGAATCCCGGAATGCAAAGTATTTTAATTTTTCAAATAAAATCAATGCAATATTTTTTCGTACCAGAAAAAAAAAATGTTTTCTAAAGTCCGTGGCACACGATGGAAGTAGTTTAAGTAAATACAAAAAGAGAGCATATGACGTCATATGACAGCCTCTAAAAGTAGAGGCTGTTCTATTTTTCAAGATCAGTTTGAACAAACTTTAATTCTGATTGGTCAAAAAATGTCTAATCAAGCAGCTGTAATGACGTTGATGTGATGAAATTCACTTTTCGCTTTTTCTTTGGACGACAGTGTGCGGTTTGTGTTTGTCTTTCCATTTTGTTATAAAATAAAAGTTTAAAATCTCTTGGAGCCAGGCACAATTTTTACATTAATTGATTTATATCGATAAAGAATAAACAACACTTTTTTGACCACAAAGACCAACACAAATATACATTTAATAACACCCGTGAACAAAGATCTATTATAGATTATGTTATAACCAACAGAGATATACACCCATCAAAAATAATCGACGTAAGATGCCTCAACTCAGCAAATGTATTATTAAATTTTCCACTTTAGAAGATGTACATGCTAAGTAGCGCCGCGCCATCTATTTTGGATGACAGAAAATAGACAAGGGTGAATGCTTCTGAACTATGTAGCAACTGCTACGTTATATTTTAGTAGTATAATTAGGAGTATTTAGGAATCGAAATGATATTGTTAAAAAAGTATATGTTTAAAATAACGAGATCATGGTTTAAACATTAAAAAAATATCATATATTTTGCTAAAAAGTGGGCTCAATTGCAAAACAGCCAAAACCTCTGCACTCGCGAAACGCGATAACTGCGAAACTATCAAATAAGGAGAACAACAGACAGCTTGTGGTCATATATGAAAATCAAAGTTTATTTTAAATTTTTGAGGGACATTTACTTAATATTTTAGTAAAATACCGGGTCTTGTTTGTGGTCGCGGAAGTTTAAAATCCTTTAAATATAACCTTTCTAATTAGTTTTTTTTTATAGATTTACTTTTGACGAAGAAAAATAACTAATTATAAAATAAACGAGCACGCATTGTTGTAGTAAAGATACCTTCAACCTCCAAGCAATAGGTATCTATGACACCCGATTATATAGCAACCATAGCCGGCTGCTGGGTATATATATTATAAGTCATTGTTCAAAACTCTAAATATAAAATTAAGAAAGGAAATTAGAAAGGTCCAATCAACTAATAAAATTTGTAATAACTGTAAAACGAAAGTATTGCAAGCAGCAAACTTAATACAGCACTAGTATCCTGCCTATGTACACTCGCGATCATAAAATCCGGGTCACCTTGAAAATCACCGATATTTCATTTTTAACGAGCTTTATCGTAAATAATAATAACACAAATACAAACTAATGCATGTTTCTGAGAATTGTTGCGGTTTCCTTTGTAACAAAGAATTCCAATAGTGCCGATTTCGCGGTAAAGTGCACACTTCCCAAAATGAACGCTACCTGTAACTTCGCTTGTTTTAAATGTCTCGTTTGTACTTCGACTTTCTGTTCAAATGCAACGGACAAACGTTTATTATTGCCACCATTAGAGTTTATAAGTGCCATTATTAGTGTTTATTTTTTGACAAAAATGCCTTTGACTGTTGTTAAAACGGCACAAATTGTTGCACTTGTGGAAGACGGTCACACTCAAGGGCAAGTCGCAAGAACTGTTGGCGTAAGCCTTTCTACGGTTCAACGAGTGCTTCAACGCTTTCAGGAGGCAAGTTTACTAACCAGGCGGCCTGGCTCTGGACGAAGAAGAACGACCAAGGTACTAGATGACCGTTTCCTTGTGTTTCAGGCTTTACGAAACCGGACCCCAACTGCGGTTATGCATCAAAATCGTCTAGAGGACGTACGAAATCGCAATTTTAGTGTTGCAACGATCAGAAGAAGACTTCGTTCTTCTTGACTATCTTCTCGGGTAATGGCTAGAGGACCGCCACTTCGCCGGGTGCCTCGAGTTGCACGACTAGCTTTTGCTCGACAATAGCAAAGTGTTATTCTCAGATGAATCCCGTTTCTGCCTAACTGGATCCAAAGGACGTGTAAGAGTTTGGAGGAGAACCGGTGAACGATTTTCACAAGTTTGCATTGCTCCAAGAATGCCATTTGGTGGAGGCTCGGTCATGGCTTGGGGAGGTATATCTTCCGACTTCCACACAGAATTACCCTTCATCGAAAATGGGTCCCTAACTGCACGAAGGTACATTACGGAGATTTCGGAAGAACATGTTATGCCCAACATGGCAGGGCTTGGAAAAAACGCCGTTTTTATGCAGGACAACGTGCGACCGCACGTTGCCAGGATCAGTATGTAATACTTGGACGAACTTGGAATTACGAGGGTACCCTGGCCAGCTAGGTCTCCGGACCTGAATCTTATCGAACATCTCTGGGACGATTTGAAAAACGTATTCAAACCCATACACCTCCTCCTAACAACGCACAGGAGCTTAAGGATCTGTTAGTGAGAGAGTGGAATAACATACCACAACATGTAATCCGGAGAAAAATTGAGAGTATGCCCCGTCGTCTGCAAGAGGTTATTAGAACAAGGGGAGGCAATACACGATATTGGTCATTGAAATTTCACTGATTTTTTACCACGTTCTGTATTTTCCATTTTTTTTTTTTTCGTATGTCTGTTTTATCAACAATTTGATTTGTTTTCTGTTTTTTTCAATAAAAACAATAAAAAACCATTTTTTTTTCTTTCAAAACAAACATTGATGATAAATAAAAAATACATTAGCCAAAAAAAAGGTAATTACTGCACCAGAGGCAAAAATATTTAAGAAACTTGAAATTTTCAAGATGACCCGAATTTTATGATCGCGAGTGTACTATGTCCATTACCACCATAAAAGAAAAATAAAAACAATACAAAGAATATATGATTGAAGTGTCGCTGAGCGACAAGATTAGAAACATCGAACCACCGAAGTAAGACGGGAAACAATAGTCAGGGACATCGTAGAGAAGGAGGTAAAAATGAAATGGCAGTGGGCTGTCGCGTAGACAGATACGATAATAACAGGTAGGCAGGTGGCATTGCGTGTTCTCGGAAACACGGTGACGGCTCCTATAATTTTTATACATTAAAAATTTCGTTGTTGGTGCCGAGAATCCAACTCGTTCCTACTTCATATGCCAGTATCTTAGCCGATGAGCTTCGGCCGCTCTTAGAGTGGTGAACAAGAGACGAAAAAAGCAAAGGGGACATCAAAAGAGATAGGATAGGTAGACAGTGGATAAGATTAATGCAGAACGGAATAAAAAAATTGGGGGATCTACAAGCAGAAGAGAATGGATAAAGGTTGAAAATGAAAAAAAGAGGGAGAACTCATCTTTATCATAAAACTTTAATTGCAGTCAAAGCAGTTCTATACAAGTTTTGGCATATGATAATACATATGACTGGTAGTAGTAGAGTCGTATTAATTAAAGTACATGATAGAGTTCCTCGAGACGTTCTATGGTGAGCGGTCAACGAGAAAGGAAGGTTGTGGGAGGTTCATTCTACACAAAAAGTGTTAATAAACGTTTCTGTTTAAAATTATCACGCGCTATCTCAGAGTTTTGAAATATTTTTTTCTACGACGTACTGACTTTTGGTAAATCGATTTATTTCGTTTTCCCCCTAAGACGGGGATTTTAAGAGGAAGCCGGGTTGGAGAGGTAAACTTTTTTTCATATTTTTTGGGCTCCTAAATTTGATATTATAAGCCAAAATCAGGTTCATTTACGCAGCTACTTCCTTTTCAGGTTCTTGATTCACACCCTTGATGACTAAATAATATGTATTTCAAAGAGTACTTAAGATGCCATTTCTTTTAGGGTCTTGGAAACAGAATCTTGAATTCTCTAGGTTTTCGAAGCTGATCACAATCGATTTTCTTTTTGAATATTAAATTATTAATTTTCTTCCTCCTATAACAATCATTGGAAAGAAATTAATATATCCGCCTTCATTAAAAAAAAAATTATAGACTATTTCTCAAATTTTTCAAATTCCCGCACTCATGGTTCTTCGCCGTCTAAAGGCTACTTTTAGCTTTGTAGTAAACAAAGGACTCTAAAATTACAGTTCTGCTTGACTAAAAGGTAGACCTATGCAAATTTACTAATCATCAATGGATTGAATATATTACAAAAAAAAAATTTAAGCGCTTTTTGACGTTTTCGGCTCACTGTGCCTCGGTTCGTTGTCCATATCGAGTAGTGATCGATCGGCCACCTCTAACCTAGCCTAAGTATTGATTAGTATTCCCCGGTATTTGGGTATTGACCAATACATCGTCCGTTGCCTTTAACTATTCTAGTATCGCCAATATAAAAATGTGATGAATGAGAAAAATGAATGAAATTATTGTGTAAATTTTGAAAAGTCTACATTTATGTAACTTTAATCTACAGATTGAACGAATTTAAAACGGAACATACGAAATCAATGTATTTCGGCTCAACTCCGCTCTAGGTGGTTGGCCAACAAAAGGTTGTCAAATAATTATATTATAAAAATCCAATACTTCAGCGGGCTGCTGGATTCTGAATTCATTCAAGAACAAGTCAAAACTCCACCCAAATAGGTCGCCTAGAATCACTGTAAAAACTAGACTACACAAGCAGTTATTATGCTGTCAAACTACCTATCGCTTCCTAATAGTCCAAGAGATAGAGCCGAAATTTTGAACTGATCAGTAATATGACATTTCTCTATTGGAATATATTCATTGTAACTGGGTTAAGACTTTGCCTTACAGGCGGACGCCCCTCGTGGTACAGGGGGTGGCTATACAGGGATGAAGTTGTAATTTTTTTCGGAAAAATTAACGATCAATAACATGGCTGAAAATTTGCCCAGAGTAAGATCTTGGTATAACTAGACGAAATCCCAAAGGGCGGACGCGAGAGTGGATACATAAGGGGTGGCGGACAGGGGTGAAGTTGCAATTTTTTGGGGAAAAATTAACGATAAGTAATATGTCCGCCATTTTCATGGCTCATTATTTAGCCCCTAAAAACTCTAAATCCAAAAGGTCGGACAGCTGGGTTGGTACAGAGAGCCATAAAACGGGGTCAAATGTATCGCGTGCCTGCGCATTTTAGGTCTCGGTAACAATTTTCAAACTGATTTTATTATGATATTTTTATACCGATTGATTTGAAAATTTGTATGCTCACTTCTGTTACCATTCTGAGAAGCGTCAAGTAGAGTTTTCCTCAAAATTTTCCGAAAATAAAAATTTTCGTAATTTTTTGAGGTAAAATCTAATTTGTAGAATCCTTTCGATTTTCTGTGAGTTATACCATGATTTTTTTCCAAAAATTTTCAAACGATTTTTCCGATAAGAAAAAAAAATTTAGAAAAACTTTTCTAAAACATTTGATAAAACTCTACGTCATCGTCTGAATATTTTATAGAATATTTTGTAGTTTTAAAATGATATTATGATAATGTTTTTTTTTCAAACTAAAGTCATATTTACTTTACAAATCACATTTTTTTCTTAAATATAAATATTTTACGAATTAATTTTTAATTGAATAAATGTTTGATATTTGATATTTTATTAAATTAAAGTAATTTTATAATGTTAACTATTAAATATTTTTGGTATAACAAATAGTAATTTTACTTATTTTTTATTACAATACAAGGTTTTTAAATTTATATTGCATAAATAATGGTTGTTCAGATATAAGAAAAAATTGATTTATTATTACATTAATAATCAAATACAAAATATATTATTTCTATTTATCAATAGGTAAAATTCAATTACGCGCTATCTCAGAGTATTTTACAAATAATTATTAATAAAAATCAATTTAATAGTGGAATTATCAATTTTTTAAGTTTTGAAATTAACTTTGTAGATATTTTCAATATTTTTTTTTTAACTTTCAAATTGATTAAATTTTTTCATTACTTAATTATAATTTTACAAACTCTGTTTGGACATTAATTTTTCATCATTATTATTTTAAAATATTAAAATGATAATGATGCGCGTTCCATTTAGATCAGTAATTCTAGACGCATGCGCTAAATGTAATAAGTATCAAGATGCTTTTATCCAACTTGGTGAAACTGACTTCGATTGTAATGAAGTTTTTGAAACCTTAGAAACTTTCATATGTCACTTATATGGAACAGGACTGACGAGAACAATTCCAAAAAGAAAAGTAAACGATGTCAGATTTTCACTATTTAACCGGCAGTAAGTTTCATGATGTGAACGAGCCTTTTTTAAAAACAAACTAAAAAATTTCGCTGCTTCAAGCTTACCATCATGTCAAGATGAATAACACCAACATCTACTGCGAACTCATTATATTTCAAATATTTGGACAAATGCTCATAAAAAAGTACCAACAGAATTGATTGTTGAAGAATATGGTTGGGAGTTTGAAGATGAAACATATAAATTCAAATGGTTAAGTGGACCTCAGATGCCAGAATCAGTTCGAGAAGTAGTTATTGAAAATGAAGCAGATAATGAATGTGATATTATTGAAAGTGAAAGTGACGAAGATGATGAATGTGATGACATCAATGAGAGTGAGAAAAATGACGAAATTTTTAAAGTTTTTCAAAATTTTTTTTCTTATCGGAAAATCGTTTGAAAATTTTTGGAAAAAAATCATGGTATAACTGACAGAAAATCGAAAGGATTCTAAAAATTAGATTTTACCTCAAAAAATTACGAAAATTTTCATTTACGGAAATTTTTTTTGGAAAATTTTGAGGAAAACTCTACTTGAAACTTCTCAGAATGGTAACAGAAGTGAGCATACAAATTTTAAAATCAATCGGTATAAAAATATCATAATAAAATTAGTTTGAAAATTGTTACCGAGACCTAAAATGCGCAGGCAAGTGGTACATTTGACCCCGTTTTATGGCTCTCTGTACCAACCCAGCTGTCCGCTCTTTTGGATTTAGAGTTTTTAGGGGCTAAATAATGAGCCATGAAAATGGCGGACATATTACTTATCGTTAATTTTTCCCCAAAAAATTGCAACTTCACCCCTGTCCGCCACCCCTTATGTATCCACTCTCGCGTCCGCCCTTTGGGATTTCGTATAATTATACCATCTTACTCTGGGCAAATTTTCAGCCATATTATCGATCGTTAATTTTTCCGAAAAAAATTACAACTTCATTCATGTATAGCCACCCCCTGTACCACGAGAGGCGTCCGCCTGTAAGACAAAGTCTTAACCCAGTTACAATGAATATATTCCAATAGAGAAATGTCATATTACTGATCAGTTCAAAATTTCGGCTCTATCTCTCCGACTATTAGGCAAGCTCCTCTTTCCTTTAAAGGAGACAGATAGTTGAACGATATTTTATACAATGTCTATCACCGGGTATGGATTTATTTTTGTCCAAGTTTTATATTGGTCCACTATTTCAAATGCAGTTCAAATAGACATATATTAAATTGTATGTTCCGTTTTAAATTCGTTCAATCTGTATATTAAGTATTAATATGGAAATATATGAAAATGCATGCAGTAGGGTTGAAACGCATTGGAAAATGGAAGAAGGCGAAGGCACATTGTGGAAATAAGAATGCTTAAATGGATAAGCGGAGCGAAAAAAAAAGGATAAAATTAAGGTTGGATATATTAGGGTAAGTCTAGGGGCAATTGACGGGGACCAATTAACACAAAATGAGAAAGCAAAGTTTAAGATGATTAGGAAAATTCAGATAGTATTCATTTAATACTAGTTACAAGTTGCTGAAAGGAATAGAAAACGAAGACCAACGAATACCTGAGGGGAGACGCTTAGGCAGGACATGTCGATAAGCAGGATTGATGTTGGTATGATTCAAGATAGAAAGTTATGAAGAAATTAGGGAAGATAACCATGTAGGGATAGAGGCAAAGATCGAAGATAATAGGCGTTTAAAAAGTTTAGGTAAAAGGTATCACTTAATTTTTGATTACAATTTCACCTGAATGTGAGCCAAAGATAAACGATGGCATATTACAATTTTCACCAATGTATATCCGCCAAATAGTCTAGTGGTCATTGTCTAATTATTTCTGTATTTTGTATCTGTAAAAGATTTTGTTGGAGTTTCTGAGATCCTAGCTTACCAATGACGATTTGTTCTCCAAGAAAAAACACTCAAATATGTAAAACTTTGGAACATTTTGGTAAAGAATAAAATGAGAGTATGGTGCTTAGTATTGCTTAAAAAACGGACAATTTTTTTACTGAATTATGTTGGTGGCCACAGGGAAACAAGAAGATCTCCTACACTATAAAGAGAAGAAAAAAGAGTCAGACAAATGCTGCAAAACAAAAAAGAAGAAATGGATCGAAGAATTACTGCAGGAACTCGAAGCCAATAGTAATGACAATGCAAGACTATACAAATACATAAAATCACAGAGAAAAAAAGAGATACCGGCAAATATTGGAAAAATGGAATGGGAAACACACTTTAGAGAACTGTTTAAAAAGAAAGACGAGGCTGAAAATGCAGAAAATGAAGAACAAACAGAAAATAGGAATGGAGAACTATCAGAGCCTCCCTCATACAGCGAAGTATTGACGACCATAAACAGATTAAAGACAAGGAAAGCAGCAGGACCAGACGACATTATAAATGAGTTCTTCAAGAAAGGGGGAGAGGAACTAGCCCACAGAATCCACAACCTAATAGAACGAATATGGGAAGAAGAACGCATGCCGAACGACTGGAATTGTGGTCTGATAACAGCAATCCCTAAAAAAGGCGACAAGACGAAATGCACTAACTACAGGGGAATCACGTTATTAAATACAATGTACAAAATATTAACTAATTTGATCAGACAAAGAATAGAAAAAGAAACTAGAACAAAAATAGGTGAATACCAACATGGATTCAGGGAAGGTAAGTCAACAATAGATGCAATACACATTGTAACGCAAATCGTCGAAAAAAGTTACGAGCACGGAATAGATCTACATATACTGTTTATTGACTATAAGCAAGCTTTTGACAGTGTAATAAATGAGGAGCTAATTAAGGATATGAATCAATTAGGCATCCAAAAAACTAATAAGTCTCACGAAAATGACGATGAAGGAATCCAAGGCACGAATCTTAACAAAGGAAGGCCCGTCAGATGAAGTACACATGGAGGTAGGTGTCAGACAGAGAGACTCCCTGTCAACAACATTATTTAACATTGCCATAGAGGGGGCAGTAAGAGCAGCCAAAATTATGGGAACGATTATCGAATCTTCAGCCCAACTGAGAGCGTATGCAGACAATATTGCACTGGTTACTAGAGATTTAAAAACCATGCAGAACATAATATTAATACTAGATAAAGAAGCAAAGAAGAGACGGCTAGTAATAAACCAAAGCAAAACGAAATACCTCAAGTGTTCAAGAGAGAATACGAACATAGAGAAAGAAATTAAGCTTGGTGCATATACATTTGAAAGAGTACACCGTTTCAAATACCTGGGAGTGATGGTGAATGACAGAAATGATAGAACGGATGAAATAAATGAACGCATCCTACTGGGTAATAAAACCTACTGGAATTACCAAAAATTCCTGAAAGAAAAGTACATTAGTAAGAAAACCAAATTAAAAATTTACAAGACTGCAATCAGGGCCAGTGATCACCTATGGTGCAGAGACGATGTGCCTAACACAAAAAGATGAATGAGGGTTGGAAATCCTAGAGAGAAAGATAATTCGACGAATAATGGGACCGGTGGGAATAAGTGTAGGCGAATTTAGAAGATTAACCAATGAAGAAATTAAAGAAGTCATCAAGGGTGAAGACATAATCAAGTTCGTGAAGACGCAAAGGCTCAGGTGGCTGGGACACACAGAAAGAGCTAACCCCAGACTCTACCCTAAAGCGAATAACTGGATGGAGACCAACAACAAAGAGACCAAAGGGGAGACCCAAAACAAGATGAGAGATCAAGTCTTAGGAGACATAAAGAAGCTGAGAATCTACAATTGGAAGGAGCGCTGTAAGGACCGGAAAGAATGGAGGAAAATTTTAGACAGGGCCAAATCACACACGCTGCTATAATAATAAAAAAAAAAACAACAGCGGACTGATTCTCCGCAATAAATAAATCAGAGAGTCCAAAAGGGCGGCAAACACTCCGCCAGGAGTGAATAAGCCATGATGATGATGATGATGGTGGTAAAAACAATTAAATTGTCTATTTTGTATCAGTTCATCTTCTCCGTTAATTTCTGTTTCCCTTATAGCCTTTCTGATCTGACCTTCCGTTATATATGTTGTCACAATCAGAATAAATTATTTCATGCTTGATCATAATCCATTTTTTAACAGTGCCGTAAAAAAGTTATCACCCGTTTCAATAATATATCTGAAAGTCATATCCATCTATCACAAATAATGCACATCATGATACAATATCAAATTTGTTTAAATATTGCATGCCGGAATAATATTTCACCAATTTAGTATTGACTGTTTGATAAATGACTGATAAATATACCATATGGTATAATATTAATTATTTTTGACTAAGTGGACACCGTTATTTTGATTACGATAACTCGGAAATGTTACTTTTATTATTTTAAATATTCTGGAAATAAAAATACTACACAAATAAAATGTATACAGGGTATAAAAAACACTAGGCCATAAATTAAAACTACATCACTAGATGCTTTAATTCTTCCATCATTTATTGTATCAAATGCACTTTTACAACCTATGAATATTACATGAACACCAGAACATACACAAGGTAACTTGAACTTCTCCTGATGGACGAATAACGAGTCAGATTGATCACATCGTAATAGATTCAAGGCATGAAACACACATAATAAACTGCAGAAGTTATAGAGGCGCAAACATAGCCTCAGATCATTGCCTAGTGATCTCAACATTCAGGGCTAAAATTTCCAACATCAGTAAAGAAAATAAAATGGATAGAAAAAAATGAAATGTGCAAAAGCTGAGAGATGCGACAATTGCAGAGTGATACTTGGATATTATCAACAACAGGAAAATAAATGAAAATGTACATGAAGAAGGCCACACAGATATATACTCCTACTGGACCAGAATAAGGAAAGACATTGAAACAGCAGCGAAAGATGAAATAGGAATAGAAATTTGTGCCCGAAAAATCATTGGTTTGACAATGAATACAAGAATGCAACAAAAGAAAAAAATGAAGCCTACAGAAAGATGCTTACCCGACGAACTAGAACAACTGTAGAGGATTATCAGAAAAAGAAGAGACGAAAAGAGTATACACAAAAGAAAAAAACGAAACTACTTAAATAAGGAACTTAACAATATGGAAAACCTCAACAGAGAGAAAGAATTCAGAGCATTCTATAAGAAAGTTAACATCAACAGAAAAGAATTCAAGGCAAACAACAAGACAATGCGGAAGTCAGAATGGCGACCTATTAACAAGAAGGAAAGATGTATTGAATAAATGAGTGGAATACTTTAACCAGGCACTTAATATAGAGGAAGAAGAAGAAAACCTGGAAGAAGAAAGAGATGAGGTAAGGGGAACACACGAGAGGGAAGAGGAACCACCAACGATTCTCGAAAAAAAAAAGATGCAATTAAAAAACTAGCCAGAAACATATCACCCGGAATAGATAATCTCCCAGCTAAACTATATAAAGAAGGTGGCCACGATACCATAATGGCATTATGGAATAATTCTATGGAATAGTAATAATGGAATATTGGAATACTTTGCACCATACACAAAAAAAGTCTTTGATTCAAACATCTGTGGTGATGGTTACAGAGGTGGTAAATCGACAATACATCAGATTGCAACCCTGAAACAAACATTAGAAAAAATACTGGAATATGACATTAATACTAATCACATATTTATAGACTACAAAGCAGCTTATGACTCTGTGAATAGAAGAGAAATGTTCAAAGCAATGAAAGAGCTAGGAATACCAAATCAGTTGGTAAATTTGACAAAACTAACTCTTGAAAAAGTTGAATGTAGAGTACGAATTCTGGGAAAACTGTCTGAACCTTTTAAAACAAATAACGGGCTGCGCCAGGGAGACCCTCTCTCCTGTATACTGCTTTTTCTGGATTTGTATTAATCATTAATATGTATGTCACAAATCACAACCACTGGTTCAATATATAATAAATCAGTGCAAATCCTTACCTATGCTGATGATATCAATACTGTTGGGAGAACGGAAACCGCTGTACGAGAAGCGTATGTAGCATTAAAAGAATCAGCTACAAAAATGGGTTTAATAATAAAAACCAACAAAACGAAGTATATGAAAATAAGCACGAAACCACAAATCCTACAACTACTATAGATAAATTCACATTCAGATGGCAGCGTTCCAGAGATAGGCCTGTTACTTTCTATATGCCAGAAATAACTACATTGTTGTCAGTTTTTAATCGTACCTACAATCGTACGTTATGGGCCGGCTCCTATAAAAGAATTATAATTTCGGAATATTTATGAATGTGAAACGGAAAAATACTACATTTTTTTAATTATATAATTTTTCTGTGGTATTTTAAAAATAGAAAGTTATATTTCGGAAATCTGGTCTTTTCGGAATTATATCTTCTGTTCAAAATTGTTTACAATTCGTGGAAATGAAATAATTATTTGTATAATCCGTTTTTGATCTTAATGTCCTTTTAATGACACACTTTCTCTACCTGCATTTACAGTTACAGACATTAAAAAATAATTTAGAATTAAAAAAATATACCTATTTATAAATTCAAAATTATTGTCTAATGCCAGCAATTATAAATTCAGGTAAATACTTGAGAGTCATTAAAAGAATTTTCAGTTGATATCAGACGTTTGTGTCGTGTCAGTGTCAAAATGGCCCGCGAGTGTAATAAAATTCAAAAACGGTAATTTGTTAAATAGTGAATGCAAAAAAATAGTGTTAAATGTTTTTAACTATTTATCAAACAGTAATAATGATAAAAGTGTATCAACAATAGTGAGGGAAGTTTCTGCTATGACTGGAGTCTCTGAGCGAACGATATTCCGATATAGAAGTGAAAGTAAAAATGGTCCACTCGTAACTCCTATAAGAAAAAAAAGAACCGGTTATTTGAATAGTCGTAAGAATAGATATGATGAAGCAACTCGGTCTAGAATAAGACAAGTAGTGCACGGTTTTTTTATGGACAATATTCCTCCAACCCTTGACGTAGTACTAGAAAAAATCAAGCAAATGGAGCATCTTCCGAATTTTCCCAGGAGTACGTTGAGAAGACTATTGCACGACATGGGTTTTATATATGGCAAACAAGGTAGAAATTCAATATTAATAGAAAAACAAGAAATAGTCGCTTGGAGGCGTCACTATCTCCGGGAAATAAAGAAACTGAGGAACGAAGGAGCCAATATCATTTATATGGACGAATCATGGGTTAATACTGGAATAACCAATGGGCAAGTATGGCAAGATACAACAATAAAAAATAGCCGACAGGCTTTCGTAAATGGACTTACCACAGGTTTAAAAACTCCGACCGGAAAAGGACCAAGATTTGTTTTAGTCCATGCAGGAAACAAAGACGGATTTGTTGAAGGTGCTGACATCACTTTTCTTGCCAAAAAAGGTGCTGAAGATTACCATGAAGAGATGGACGGAGATCTATTTGAAAAATGGTTTGAAGAGATGTTAATACCGAATCTCCCAAAAAATAAAAAGAATGTCATTATCTTGGACAATGCATCTTATCACTCTAGGAAATTAAATTTTCCCAAACAATATTGGGTGAAACGTCAAATTAAGGAGTGGCTCTATGAAAAGGACATTTATTTTGAAGAAGATTACTTAAAAAATGAACTTCTGGAAACTGCTAATGTATTTAAAAATATTTATGACAAATACAAAATTGATTGTATTGGTGAAAAATACAGGAATCACAGTGACGAACAATGCCGCGTAGATGTACATATCTTAAGACTTCCGCCTTATCACTGTGAACTGAACCCAATAGAAATGGTGTGGAGTGAAGTGAAACGGTACGTGTCCTCTAAGAATTTAAGTTTCAAACAAAACGACGTTAAAACATTGATTTATGAAGGTTATGATAAAGTACAGAACAATGGACATTGGAAAAATTACGTCAACCATGTTATAAAATTGGAGAATAATTTTTGGACAGTAGACAACATTCAAGATGACATTGAACCTATTAGAATTTCATTAAACGATGACTCTGAAGATGAACTAGATTATGAAAATGAAGATGATTGAAAATTGTTTTTCGGGGGTATTCTTTTCTCAGTAAAGGTAATAAAATATTTAGTTGATCTGGTTGAAATGTAGCACACTTAAATAATTCATTAATCGACATAATTTCAAGTAGTTATATTAGACGTCATTATGCAAAAAATAAAGTTATGAACATTTAATAAATTAGTGCACAATTGAGGCCCCTAGAACACAAGGGGTGTAAGTGCCAAAAACAAAGTTTTGAAAAATCTTTGTTCAAAGTTCGATATAAATTTAAAAAACCTAGGTAGCACTTTTTCAGTTTTCAGCATGTTTTCAATGACATGTAATTTTTGATGGTGTTATTGTTGTTAATGTAGAAAGTTTGAAGCCAAAAGTACGTGCCTGTTGTTAGATATCAGTTGCTAAGTGATAAGCAACTGCACTTACACCCTTGTGTTCTAGGGGCCTCAATTAGGGGTTTTTTGCAATTATCTCAGTCATTTGTTTATGTATTTTAATTTACAAACTAAAAAAATTAAAAAACTGTTTAAGATCTGCAACATTTATTTGAAACATTTTTCCCTAAAATGCACGAGGAACAAAATAGGCAAAAAAATGATTTTTTCCAAACTTCATCTTTCTTTAAAAATAAACAAAGCAAAATTGGCTGTAATTCTTCAAGGAATTATCATCAGTTATCCCTTATCTACCGTTTAGAACATTAAAAAACCTGTAGAAAATTTTTCATATTTTTTTCCCTATTAACTGCGGTATTATGTATAAAAGCATTTTAGGAATTATTACCATTTATTTCATTCACGAATTTTCTATTAACAACTTTAGCTTACCTAAACATATCTTAGTTTACCGTGAGTTTGGCCCTGCTTATTTTACAAAAGTAGCAAAACTTACAATGGCAGTAGAATTGGCAACGCTGTTATCTTATATCCGTACATTGCCATCTCAACGTGACTTTATCTATAGTTATCTGTATTATTCTCTGTATATCTATGTATTTTGCAAAGCAATGATTCATATAAACAAGATTTCTGTATATAAAGAAATCAATTAATATTTATTGGAACCGTGGCAACCCTTTAATATAGCCGAATATAAGGCGAATTCTGCATCCCTTAATTGGTTTGCGCACAGCTCACGTCTATTGCTATCTTGGGCATACAGTATACACTCATTAGCCATTGGCCATATGTATTAAGCCATTAAATTAAAAAAAAAGTTAGCGGCTACTATTTACGCTGTTCTGTTCACGTGGCTAACACTATTGTTAACACGCTAAACACATTCTACACAAAGTTCCAAACTTTTCAACTTGTGATCACGATGGCAGACCTGGCCCCCTGTATTATTACGAAATTTTAACAATTAATGAAGTCAATATTGTTCTGAAGCTATTAGGTCATTATTATTTAAATATTAAGTCAATATTTAAATAGTAATGAAGTCAAAGAATTCCACACAAGATTTTGATATTTATTAACGACTAGTGGTTTTGCCGGTCGCGATGCGACGGGGAATTGCAGAGTATGCGGCACTTGGGCATGGGAAAATTTCAATAGCATTGTAAGCTAATCACAGTCTGACGTCACACATTACGTCGAAGAAATCTACATTACCAACGAAGAATGACAGAGAATGATACATACTAACTAACTAACTAACTAATGAGACATACTAACAGAATGATTCATTCTCTCTCCCGATGCCAATCAATATGTAGCTTCGTCGTTTAAAAAAAAATCAAACTGTTTGTCCTTGTGTCGTGTAGTGTAATGTACAATTTTATGGTTATGACATTCTCAACAGATTGTTGGATAGGTCAATATTGACGAAATGCCCCTGAAGATATTCTAGGAAGCGAAAGTACTTGGGCAAGATTTAATTAATAAACTGTGCTCGATATCTGCCTTTATTTCATCAAAGTTCATTTATTCGAGCATTCAACCTAATATCAATTTAAAAACAAAATGTGCATTCAGTGTCGTTTTTTGTTGCTTGCTAATAACAATTTGTTTTGTTGCATTGTAGAGCACCATGCCAGAGATGAGTCTGAGATGTCCTACGTCAGTAGCGTTGCTGCATCACTTCCAGATGAAATTCAGGATCCATTACATTTCTCATCAAATGATAGTGTTGCAGATCCAAATTTTGTCCCTGCGCAGTATGAAAAATATGATAGCTTTGCCAAGGACAGCGATACGGTAGAAAGAAAAAAGAGAAAAGCCCAATTCAGAAGAAGATATAAATAATACTTTACTAGACCAATATAACTTAGACCGGAAAGTTCGCGAAAAAAAGTTCGTAAAAAATGCACGAACAAAGAAACGAGAAAAATGAGATAGGAGAGACGAAAAAAACGAAATGTTGGTAAGGCATATGTTACAAGAACTGGAAAAGAGATTAAAGAAAAAACTATGCAAGAGCTAAAATTATGTAGAAATAAGTGCAAGGAAAAAAAGGACGAAGTTCGCTTGGAACTTTTCAAAAAATTCTAGGAAGCTACAATGGTAGGTTAGCATATATAGCTGCTCTCATGGATGTTAAAGAGAAGAGTTCTATGAGAATTAGGTGTTCTGACCGGACTGTTTTATGAAAACTTATAATATAAGTAAGAAATTCATAGAAGTTACAGTATATGGTTTTACATTGTTACATATATTGATGTCACAGCTACAATTTTAGTGTTAGCTTCAATTACAAAAGAAGGTACTGAAGATGATCTGATCTAGATCGAAAACGTCACGTTATACTACTGTATAAATTTTGACGACACTTTTTAAAAGTTTTAATTATATTTTTTATACCTAAATACAAATGTGAAATGTTTTACTTCTGTATAAGTTTTTAAACGGTGGTATACAGCCAACTACTGGGATTTTCCCATTAATTTTTACTTAAATATACGTTGTACTTAAGTAAGTTTGTATTAAAGTCATAAAATTTTCAATTATCCTGTGTTATCATTATTATGTTCAATTAAAATGAGGGTAAGTCATATGCTTATTTGTGAAAAGCGAGGTAAGTCAAACAAATATCGCTTTAAACATATTTTGTTTCCAAATACTCGGCAAAAAAATGTTAATCCATTTAGGAAAAGTACATGTAAAAAAATTTCAAGTAGATTATCATTCTAAACAACTATAAGAAAAAATCATTTTTTTGTAAAATTTTATATCGTGTTGTTCCGTTTTCAAGTTTTATGACTTGTCCCCCTTTTCACGCGCAACAGCGAATTGATATTAGTTGTCGAAAATGGGTATAAAAAAAGCAGGGTAAGAATACTAAATTACTAATATTTTTGTTAATTTTGCGAAAAAATTAATTACTAATGAAGTAGTAAAATTTCCGAGTAAGGATATTAAAATTATCAATTTGTAGAATGATTAGCAATAAACCAGTATCATTTCAAGAATAAAATAAGATTGATTAAAACTCAGTAGGCTGAAATTTTAGTTGGTGGTTCAGTTTTCTTTCCCAGATGGCGCTAGGAGTTATCGTCCCAGACAAACTACGTTTCCGTGTGACATGTCATCCTAATTGAAGTTTAAATATTAAAAAGTTACTCACCATTCCACCTGTTTCCGTGTCCCTTTCCTTCAGACTCCACGAGAACAGTAACACCAGGATACGCAGCGATCGTGACGACGTAGGTGAAGAAAGCGCAAAAACAGTAGCCCCATGTTTTCCTTAAAATTTCCTTGTACGATATAATATCCTGGATCGATTCCCTTTGAAATTCATTAATTATCACAGACTGGTCAGATGTGTGGTACGTAAAAAATACAGATCTTGATAAAACTATGTACAGAACTATTCCTAAAGCTATGGTGAAATTTCCTATAACAAAAATAAACTAAAGCGGTATGCGCAGAGGAGGCTCCGATGGCCAAGGAGGCGATTTGAGTTATGGCTGCAAAGACGCCACCCAAGGCTTGTCCTCCGATCACGGCTGTTATGTATATGGGCGAGAATTTCCCAACCACGCCTACTAGACTTCCACAAAAGATAGGACTGAAGACTGAAACAAAACATGGTTATTAGCAAATTTTACTAAACTACGTTATAGTTTAAAAAAAACCATTTTTTCTCTTGTAGGAAATTGTCCAGTTAATTTAAAATTCAGATGTTTAAATTGTATGTATGTCCAATCCTCCCTAATGGAATAGAAGCTGCAATAATAACTTTTTATAGCAAAAAAATAATTCAGGAGTTGCATGCGAGACTGGCGATGATGAGATTATTTTTCGGTAGCATACAAGTAGAATATCTAGACAATATAATAAGAGACGGAGAGCAAGCTCGAGAACAGACTGGATTTCGTAGAGAATATGAAACAAACGATTATTTACAATGTCTGAAGGTAACGATTGAGAAAATTTTGGAATATATTACGCCTTTGGTACTTAAACCCTTACGACACAGGAACTTGGACCAATTCTGGGTACTAAATGACCAGAAAATTGAGCAAAACTGATTGATTTAAAATCTCTACAAAAACGTAACCGTAAGCCTCCACATCTTCTCCTTGCTCTAGTGCCGACTCCACTAATGAAGGTTGGCTATAACCACTTACCTTGGTCTACTAAAACCCCGTTTTCCTTCGATATTACCCTTCATAATCAGCTGCAACAACTCGTACTTATCGTTTCTAAGTATGTGCCCCAAATATGCTGTCTTTCTCCTTTTAATGGTGATCAAAAGTTCTGTGTCTCGTCCCATTCTGCGCAACACAATTTCATTCGTCATATGAACTGTTCACGGTATTTTTAAAAGTCTCCTACACAGCCACATCTCAAAAACTTCCAGCTTTCTCATTAAGTCAACATTAACAGTCCCGTCGGCTTCATAATGAATAATAGTGTGGATATAACATTTTACAATATTATATCGAATTTGTAGATTGAGTCTTTGTTTACTCAGAAAATGGTTTTTTCATCTACAAAAGGCTGTTCTTGATAAGCCTATTGTCGATCGAATTTCTCATTTCCCATTTAGATCGTAAGTAATAAAAATAATAAAAACATATTTGCCTTGTTAAGCAAACTGTTTACGATGATTCTAGACATGCTCTATTTCAATAATGTAGGAACAAACATTCCATGCAATGATGTGCCAAATGTCAACCTCACCTGCCGTGTGAGGATCTTGATCCTGATCATTCGGTACATCCTCCTAGATAACAAACATTCATCTACTTACTGACCAGCTGCTTTGGGTGGAAAAGTCGGTAAGTGAAACTTTTTTGACCTAGAAATGGAAAATCATTTCTAAAGACGAACGAACCAGAAATGGATATCAGCATGGAGATGCATCTAGCAAAGAGAAACTAATGCAATAAAGGCTTAAAGAGCATCTCTAGCTAATCATTATGACTAACAAAAACATAACCAAACATTCTACGGATCGGAAAACAAAATCCGGCAGATAAGGAAAACCACACGACTGCAAGGCTTCACCGTATTTTTTTCTTAGTAGGAAGGAGGAGAGTGTCATGGTCGAAAAATTTAAGGCACTGGTTCAAATGCAGTTCAATAGAACTTTTCCAATTAGCTGTAGTTATGAGTAATGATATTGATGATGACATCTAACCTCCGAGTGAGAGACGGTAGTTAAAGACTACGAACGAAAGAACGAAGAACAAAAGATCAAACATAATATTACAGAAATAGTCCAAAATTTAAAGTAAAATAATTTAGAAGCAGATAAATTAATTAAGAAAAAAACATGGATAACTATACATGGGTTTGAGGAGGGCCTTCCTCAAAAGCTACAATACCTCTTTTGGTATGTTAAGTTTTCTCTGTTCTGTTTTATTGTTTTATGTTGTTGAATCGTGGACCTTGAACGAAGATATATGCAACACATTTAAAGCTTTTGAGATGTGGCTGTATAGGAGAGCATTCCAGATAGCTGACAAAATGACACAAAACAAGACTGAAGAAGAACCGAGGGGGTAATAAACCCCATCGAATTTTGATAGCTACAGTTCGGACACATTTTGTGAAATTAATCCAGATATGCCCTCCTCCTACAAAACATCCTGCAGGAAAAAATATTTGAAAGGCAATATGCAGGAAGAACAGCATCTGGGTTAATGAAACCTCAGAACCTGGATCAACACAACATCTTTGCAGATTTTCCTCGTTGCTGTATACTAGATAAAGATGACCGCCAACATTCTTTACGTACAGGCATATCAAGAAGAATCCGAATATATTCAACTTTAAGGTACCCAAATTAATTAATTTTTTAAGAATATTGTTTAATAAACCGTGAAAGTTCGTTGGATGTGTATGCAAACTTTCTTTCTCGAGTTGTATTAACATTAATATAATCAAATCATCGCTTTGCTCTCTTATACAGTCTCAATTAAGCAAATATTTATATAAAAGGATATCGTGCGCTTATTCACATTAACATTTTCGCTCCAATCCCGCTTCGATACTTATACATTGCAAAGAATATTGTTATGTCATCCCTAATTGCGGTCCTGTACATCGTGAAACGAGGTACATCACGAATATTCCACTGACCGTTCTATCGATATCTTCGTCCCCGATATCTTTCTGGAATTTTCGTGTTATCGCACACCATCACCTGCTAGCTATTTCTAGAATAGATGATTGTATTACATAAGGCGCCGAGTCGGCCCTAGCGAAGTGTTTGTCAGAGCGATACCCGTGTGATTCTAAGCGATAATTATTGTACTTGGAATTTGTAATGATTTTGCAATTTTTGCTTCACTTAATTCTTGAACCCACAGAAAAAAAGTAAGAATATTTTACCTAAGTTCGACTCCAATATATGTTCTTATTTTTAGGGTGCCGGTCCGTTCCGAACGTTAGCGATCATTCCGACTGTGATGACTTTGTTGCTTGCTATACGGAATAGCTGTGTTTAGGTCTTTCTATACCATGCTCTCAGGTTAGCAAGCCAGGATATTGTTTTTCATCCTGGGGCCCTTTTTACTTCGATTTTACCTTGCAAAACGCATTGGAGTAGCTCATCTGCCTTGATTTCTCATTATATGTCCCAAGTATTGCTGATCTGATCATCGAACAATCTCCTTGATGAGTCATCTGCTTAAAATATTTCTTAGAGTCATCCACAACCGAATCTATCAAAAGTTAGATATCGATATTAACGATACACAGATGGGATTCAGAAAAGGAATAGGTACAAGAGAAGCTCTCTTTGCCTTAAACGTCCTAACACAGAGATGTCTAGATGTTAACCAAGAGGTACACGCCTGCTTTATAGACTTTGAAAAGGCCTTTGACAAAGTACGCCACAAATTACTCAAAGAAATCCCTGGAGGGTAAGAACATCGACACCAGAGACATACAAATAATATTAAATCTATACTGGAATCAGCGAGCTAATATAAAAATAGAAGACCAAACATCGGACGAAATAGAAATACGTAGAGGAGTACGACAGGGGTTGTATATTGCCACCGCTCTTGTTTAATATCTACAGCGAACAAATAAGCTCTCACGTGCAAACGAAGGGATAATAGTCAGTGGAGAAGTTATCAATAACATACGATATGCTGACGATACTGTGATAATGGCAAGAACAGCGGAAGATCTACAACATCTAGTTGAAAGTATGAATGAGATATGTAATAACTTACGGCATAAGGATGAACGTCAAAAAAACAAATATATGACCTTCAGTAAGAATCCAATACATGACACTAGTATTCGCAATAAACGGTACCCAACTCGAAAAAGTAAACGAATACAAATACTTGGGAACCCTCATCAATGAAACAGGTGACCCAAATCACGAGATAAAAAGACGTATTGAAATTGCCAGGTCTACCTTTATACAAATGAAAAAATTATTTTGTAATCGTGATATTAGTATTCAGCTTTGAACTAGAATGTTAAAATGCTATGTATTCAGTACTTTGCTTTACGGTGTTGAGGCATGGACTCTTAAACAGAAGAATGTTAAAAATCTTGAAAGCCTTGAGATGTGGTGCTACCGCCGTATACTAAAAAATAAGTTGGGTGGATAAAATTACAAATGAAGAGGTAATACGCAGAATAAATAACGATCCAGAAGTTATACTGAATATAAAAAAGAGAAAACTTGAATACTTTAGCCACCTGATGAGAGGACAAAAGTACACATTCCTACAAAATATAATGCAAGGAAAAATCCAAGGACGCAGAAATCCAGGCCGTAGAAGAATGTCCTGGATGAGAAATTTAAGAGAGTGGTTTGGCTGTACAACTAACGAATTATTCAAAACAGCAGTAAATAAAATTAGAATCGCCCTAATGATATCCAATCTCCGATAGGAGAGGCACTCTAAGAAGAAGAAGAAGTATTGTCCCACGACTCATTGATTATAGTTCCCAAGTAGTTGTACTGGGAGACACGTTCAATTTTTATTTGGTTCACATACAGATTTGCTCCGGTTTTGTTTTAATTGCTGATGATCATTAGCTTGGTTTTGCTGGTGTTTACATCCAGTCCATATCTTCTACTTGTTTCCGTTAATTTGTTCATTAAGTTTTGCAACCCTTCTAAGGTATTGGAAATCATTATTGTATCATCTGCATAAAGCAGATTATTGAGCTTGACTCCATTTATTGAGATGCCTTCATCAATATCTTTTAGAGCTTTTTTATTATGCACCCCTGTCTCACTCCCCTTAAGATTTTGACCTGATCTGTATATTTTCCATCTATTCGGAGCACCGCTGATTGATACCAATACAGGTTAGCTATTATTTTTAAGTTCCTTCAGTCAATTGCTGTCCTCTTCAGCACTTCCATCATTTGTTCATGCCTGACTCTATCTAAAGTCTTCTTGTTGTCAATCAGGCATACAAAAACATTACAGCTGATATCTCTACATTTCTGAAACAATACTTGCACGCTAAATAAAGCTTTCCTCGTACCAACGGCGTTCACAAATCCAAAGTGATTGGGCGCAATTTGTTCCTTACCGCAATTTCCGGTAAATTATTTTGTGGATGACTTTAAAAAACAGCTTCAGCAGATGGCTCATTAGGCTTATGGTCCTACAGTCTTCACAAACTTTTGCTCCTGGTTTTATTGGCAATGGTACGAACTCCGATTTGAGCCACTCTACTGGTATTTCTCCTGCCTTGTATATTTCATTAAATGTTTCAGTTATTATTTTTATTTGTTCTGCATCTAATAGCTTCAGCAGTTCAGCAGGAATTTCATCAAGTCCTGGTGCCTTTCCATCCTTCATTTGTCTGACGGCTGCCGTTATTTCTTCTGGTAGGATTTCGGGACCTGAATTTTCTTCAATGGTACGTTCTTGTATTGTTCTAAGGTCGCGGAAAAGTTTCTCTAAGTATTCTTCCCATACTTTCTTTTTGTACTGTTCTTGTACTATTATAATCAGTACTGATATAGTACTGATTATAATAGTTTAGACGCCTTATTGGTATACAAAGCTGCCTTAAAAGCTATAGAACACAGTACTCTGTGCTTTTAACTAGTGCAAATATATGATTTAATATATTATAGAATGAAATAACAAACTTACCGTTCAGAAAAAAACTTGTCATCAATGTTATTACAAAAAAACCATTGTTGCCCTAAAAAAGAAAAAGTATACTCATACAGAGTTCACAAATACCCCGTCACAATTTTCAAATTTTAGCCTAAGTTGGAATTTCATTAAAATTTTCTTCAAGTAAATGGTTCTATAAATAAAGCGACTAAAGAGAAAAATTAGATGTTATATCATACTATATATACATTATTGGTTAAGTGCTAAATTTGAGGTAAATACGCATACAAATTAAAACACATATAAGCTTAGACAAACATAAAAATCATCACTTTCGTCGCGGTCTGATATCCAAGCGGGTTATAAGGCTTTGGTAAAATCGTCAACTTACGCTTACTAGGCGTAAAAACTCAGTGGTCGTCAGATCAAATCCGGCCGGAATTAAAAGTTTTTTAGGGTGAAACTGCTGGAATAAACATTTTGCAAAATATACACTTGGAAGTGGCCCATCCTATACCTATCGGTTTCTGTATGGAAAACAAATATCCAAAAAAATTTCTTCACAGAAATATCTTCTAATTAGCCTTCTTCGGTCCATCTTTGGACATAGGCCTCCCCAATCCTTTTCCATTCTTCTCTCTGTCGCTATAGTCATTCACCTAGAGCCCACGTGCTTCTTGATATCATCTGCCCATCTCATTTTGAGCCTTCCTCTGCTTCGTTTATATTCCCACGGTCTCCAACTTATAAGAATTTTGTTCCATCGGTCTTCTTTTTGTCTATATTGTGTCCGGCAAATCTCCATTTCAATTTTACAACTTCTTGTCTAACATCCCTCACTTTTGTTTTCTCTCTTATCTACTCGTTTCTCTTTTTATCCATTAGTCTTATGTGCAACATTTGTCTTTCCATTGCTCTTTCGGTTTTTATGATTTTGTCCATATTTGCTTTTGTAAATGTCCACGTTTGGGAACCATAAGTGAGAACAGGGAGTACGCATTGATTGTATACTTTGGTCTTAAGATGCTGTGGATATCTTTTGTTTTTAAGAATGTAGCTTAGTTTGCCAAATGCCGCCCATGCCAGTCTAACTCGTCTTTTTATCTCTGCTGTTTGGTTTTCTTTGTTAAGTTTTATAGTTTGACCCAGATATATATATATATATATATATATATATATATATATATATATATATATATATATATAATCCTGAACTTGTTCTATTTCATCTTGTCCGATCCTCATTGTGATGTCTTCGTCTGTATTTGTTATGATTTTGGTCTTGCTGTAATTCATATTAAGGCCTATTTTTCCAGTTTCTACGTCCAATTCTTTCATCTTTTCAAATAATTCTTCTTTTTTCTCGGTTATCAGCGTACCTTAGATGGTTCAAGCCTTGTCAACAAATTTTTATACCTTTTTCTTTCCATTCTAATCGTTGAAAAATATCTTCCAGAGCCTGATTGAAAAGTTTCGGTGATATTGTGTCACCCTGTCTCACGCCTCTATTTATTTGTATTGATTTTGTTTCTTCATATACTTTAATTGTTGTTTTGGTTTCCTTATATATATTGGCTATTAGTTCCGTATATCTGTGGTCAATTCTGCTGTTAATCAAAGATCTTTTCACTGCCCAATCTTCGACACTGTCGAAAGCCTTTTCGAAATCAATGAACGCTATATATAGAGGAATGTGGTATTCATTTGCTCGTTCTATAAGTATTTTCATACTTAGTAAATGGTCACTTGTTCTGAATCCCTTTCTAAAACCAGCTTGTTCTTTCGACTGGTATCCGTCGATTTTTTTTTTTTTTTTTTTTTTATTTATTTATTTAAATTTACGTGTCTCGACAACTATGGTCATGACACGGGAACAAACAAAATCGGTATTTACAATATATGATTAAGCTACAGTTTTGGTACTTTTACATTTTAATTCGTAAATATTTTATATTAAATTATATAATTTAGTCTCTTAAAAAAATAATCAAAGAGTTCATTGAACCAGGTGAACTAAGTATATCACTAAGGGTACCACTAATGTTATGCCGTCGTCGGGTGGAGCTGAAAGTACTGCATTCAAGTAGGATATGCTGTATGGAAAGCCGCGTGTTGTTGCAGCGTTCGCAGACTGGTGGATTTTCCAGAACTCATGAGGTAACCATGCGTGAGACGAGTGTGTCCTATTCTTATTCGTCTGATTATGGCTTTGTTCTCTTCTTTTTTGTATGGGAATTTGCAGTGGTCGAATTATTGGTTGTATTTGATGTAATTTGGATGTGCTTCTACTCCATTGATCTTGCCAATTTTCCAAGACTGATTGCCTGAAGAGATATTTTAGGTCCTGATGGAGCTGTATCCTTTCGACTGGATGATCAGGGCAATTAGCTTCTTTCGCCGCTTGGTCCGCTTTCTCGTTACCAATAACACCTACGTGCGAAGGAACCCAGATTATGGAGACTGAGGTGCCCGAAGTTAACAGCTGATGACAGTGAGCGTGTACCTTATTGACTATTGGGTGTTGTGAATCTTAGGGGTTTTTAGTGAATGTATCGATGACAGAGAGTCGGTGCATATGGCTATACGTTTGCTGCTTTTTGGTGTGACTTCTAGCGTCCTTGTTTATTCCATATAATTCCGCTGTATGTATACTGCAGATAGTAGGGAGGCGAAATGACGCTATTGTTTCATTTGTTGTAGTAACAGCACAGCTTGTACCATGTTCATCTTTACTGGCGTCTGTGTATAAGATTGTATCAAACTTTTCCATGTCAATCATTTTGTTGAACTCTTGTCTAAACATACTAATGGGGGTTTTCCTTTTTGTCGTATCTACATAGGACTAATGTTAAAACTAGGCTGCTTTCTGGTCCAAGGCGGGGTATGAGGGATACAGATCGGGGTCATATGTGAAAAATCTGTGTTGTTAATTAACTGGTGTAATTTGCAGTCAAATGGGTATACAGACCTAAGTTTTTCTGTTGGCTTTATTACTGTGTGTCTGGCAACAAGCTTGGCAGCTGGATTTGAGGGGTTGGCAGAGACCTTTGCAAAGTAATTCAGAAGTAGTCTTTGTCTCCTATATGTCAGTGGAGGTTCATAGGCTTCAACATGAATGCTTTCAGATGGGCTAGATCTAAAAAGCACCAAGGACCCGTCGAATTTTGTCGTCAATCTATTCGTTAAAATTTTTGTTAGGAGTTTATACATTACATTGAGGAGTGTTATAGGACGGTAGTTTTTTATATCTCCTTTATCCTCTTTCTTGTGTAGGATAATGGTAACGGATTCCTTCCAGTTGTTTGGGATTCTGAGTAGAAATGGTGATAATATTATGACGTCATCTTTAATGTTTTGTTTCTACTCCGTTTACATCTTTTATTTTGTTTATTTCACACTTACCTAATTTCGGTCTTAAGCATTTCATATTTTTGTTTTTCTGTATTACTTCTATGTTTATTTCTTGTTCTTTTCTCTTATTTCTTTTTATCATTCTGCTTTTTGTTTAGAAACAGAAATATACATGGCCAATAACACTACAATTTAAAAATAATGTGAATTATACAGGGTGCTCCAAAAAGAGTGGAATATCAAAGTTATATTTTTTTCTTATGGAACACCCTATATTTGATGACATTTTTGAATTTCCCTTAAAACATAACCTATACATTTATTTATAAGGATTCACTATACCTAATAAATATAGGTTGTTTTGATTTATTTCGATTTTTATAAAAATGTAAGGTTTTTTTTTATTTTTATTTTCCCCGTTATCGCCCCGTTCTATACATCTTTTGGTTTAAATGTTTAATTTTTGATATTTTTGTTCGATAGTTTAATATTTTGTAAGTGTTTCTATCGGTTTTTTTCCACTTTTATTAAAAATATATGTTTATGAACATAATTTTTCCTACAAATCTTGTGTTATGAAAACGAACACAATCTCAATTTTAATGCAATCAGTGCCAAGGAGATGGTAAGAAATAGCCTGGTGAATCATTCAACAACCTTGATATTTCAAAATAATTGCTGTTATCACTATCAGTGTTGACAAAACACAAAAATCCATTACCGCAAACAAACTAAGTTATCTCATTATTTTGATTTTTAACTTTTGCTTTCCCGCATAGATAAGGCGAAAAGCTCGGGTTCGTTTGGAAAAAAATATTCCGATTAGATTTTTTTTGCATAATCACTTTCATAAGATACCCCAAAATAAGGTTTCAAGAGGTCGCCAAGGCGAAAAGTTGTTCAACTTTTTTTAAACAATTGTAAGCAAATTGTAACAATAATTTTTTTTGACCCGGACAATTTTTTTGAACTTTGTTGAATCATTCTGAACAAAATAGGTCTGTTGTAGTTTTTCTGTAAATTTGATTGTTTTCGGAGTTATAAATATTTTAAAAATGAGAATTGTCAAATTCAATTTGTCAAAAACAAAAGTAAAAAAACATCAGTTTTGAATTGAAAAAGGACCTAAATTAAGTTCAAACCTTGTTTTATTTTTTTCCCAATAAGTATTTTGGGCCTATTTTATTTTAAAACCTTGTTTTTAATCGGTAATGAAGGGGCTTGTGAGTGGACGGGCGATCGGGGCTGCGGCGTGTATAAGAGAGAGAGAAACAAGATCTAGGGCACAAATTTTTGCTGGTTTTAAACTCTCATTGTACTAATGAGCGAACGCCCCTGCCATACGAGCTTCATTATAAATTAAAAAACAATGGTTTAATAGTTAATTATGCACCAAAGGTGTTGAGATGATTACGCCCGGAGAACATAATGCAGCTAGAGGACCTCCCGCCCGAGGGGATGGATGTTGCTCGATGGACATAATCATCCGGTAACACCAGGTGGTACATACAAAATATGCATACAATACTTTACGTTTTGGATTAGATATTATACACTACATAAAAGCGCTAAAATCGGTAACATTGCCTCGTACGAGGTAATTGTAATTCCCGATCTCCTCCGACACCACGACAGAAAATCATTGAAAATCATTTAGTAGCACGTAACAACGGATGGGATGCAAATAGAGTACATAAACTCAATAAAAATACACTAATCTTTATAAAGCGGGCGCAATTTGTATCGGTTTTTTAATTATTGTAGGTTATTTTTGTGGTTGAATTAAAAAATAAAGTGCATTTCTTTAAAAAGATAATAACAAAAAAATATACTCTTATTGAAAATAAAAAAAAATCCTAATTAAATAAGAAATAAATTGTTTATGCCCCTACAGAAAACGATTCAAATATTTGATCTTCTACGGCTGAACAGTATCCCAATCTGTCATAAAATCTGTCACTTTTTCTGGTGACACTCTTGAGTGTGACATTTTCTGCAATTTTTGGGGTAATAACAACTCTTAAAATTTTTAACAATATTATGAATTGACTGTATTCAAGGAATTGGGTCTCCCCTGAAAAACACAAAATAAATCTACACACTGTTTGTCCAGAATTACCACCCATAAAACCATGTATAAACAGATATGCTTACAAAAATTAATTAAGATCTACGCTGTTAATGCTTTTAAACATCCACTGTATAATGATAAATTTTTGGCGACGGGGTCAACGAAGCAGGTTCGTAGGCAAGTCGAAGGCACGCAGTGTTGCCATAAAGTAGTAGGTAGATATGGAAAAGATAAGACGAACAATTAACGGAGAAAGGTTAATAGATATATATAACAGAATGGACTCAGAATCATGAATGGATATTTCCAACATAGAAACATTCATAAAATATACGTGGACCTCAGAAAAACTTAAAATCAGTTATAGACTACGTTCATCCTCCAAACAAAAACGTCGACTGAAAACAACAGACGTAAGAGCATGTAGAGGATCCCACTTGCGGCAGTGACCACTACCTCCTACGTTCAGATATTTCATTTTCCACATAAAAGAGAACAGAAAAACGCCGCAAGATAACCATACAAAGGAGCAAGTACAAGAAGTACGATACAATTTGAATAGTTTACACCAAGAAAGTGTTAGAAACAAAACCATCAGTTATACAAAACCATCAAGGAATGTATACACGCCGCTGCCCCTAGAAGCACTAGGGCGATATGAAAAGATCGGACAATAAAAAACCATATTGGTGGGAATCAAGATATTTCCCAGGAAATAACACAGAAAAGAAAATTGTATCAAAAATATCTGAACACAAGAAATGTGGAAAGACAGAATCGAATACAAAAGAAATGCAAGCGATGGTCAGAAGAAAAATATGCCAAAAGAAAAATGAATCCTGGGAAAAAAAAGTGCACCATGCTAAATACATACATTGGTGGGAAGCCAAAAGTTCAGAAAGCTGAAAAACTGTTAAAAAAATTTAAGAAAACAATAGAAAAAGAGATATTATCCGGTCCATATCACCGCAAACTTGGGAAGAATAATTTAAAGATTTACTAACAGAGACAAGAGAGTCCTTCAAACAGCTTAGAGAACTATGATCTACAAGGCGCCAGGCTGATAAGATTCACCAATCAGAAATAAATGAGAGAGAAGTCGAAAACTGTATGCTGACATCTAAAGAATGGCAAAATCACCTGGCCCCAGGAAATGTAGCTCCCGGAACTCATTCAAACATGGACCCCAAAAATACTAATTCAACGGCTACGACAACTTTTCCAGGGAATGCATAAATAAACATGAAATACTGAGGAATGGAAAGAATCACATATGAGCACCATCCATAAAAAGGGGAGATAAATCGAAACCTGGAAAACTATAGAAGAATTGCAGTAACTAGTAAGTAGTATTAGCAGAATATATGGGAAAAATAATAAAAAAATCGAATAGAAGAAGAATACCAAGATATGGAAACCGAAGAAACAGGCTGGTTTTCTTGAGGTCCGATCCTACAATAGACTATGTCTTCTCTATTACCTCAGATAATTGAAAAGAAAGTTGCTCGTGTACAAGAAGTCCACCTGACGTTCGTAGACCTTGGGAAAGGCATATGATAGTGTCCCCGCTTGATAAATTATGGGAGGCACTGGGGGGAAAACAAAATATAAATATAGAATTGATTGAGCGGTAAAAAACGTTGTACTACCAAAAAAACAACAAGAATTAAAACAGGAAATCTGATAACATCGGGATTCAAAGTGACTAAAGGACTAAGACAAGGGATGCTGTATATCCCCAACATTATTCAAAATATACCTCGAAGCAGCACTCAACAAATGGAAGAAAAAATGTACGAATATAGGCATACCACGAATGCACTTAACTTTGTACACTCTGTGCTTTGCGGGATGACCAGGTCATCATCGCACAGGACTCTGAAGACCTTAGTTACATGATGCGAAAACTATTAGAAGAGTTTTACAGAGTGTTGTTTGGAAGTGAATATGGAAAAAAACTGAGTACATGAGTATCGGAGGAGAATCAACATAACCTTCTCGTAGAGGAAAATCAAGAGGATCAAAACTATGTGAACGACTACAAATCCTCCTCCTCAGTCCTAAATCCCTTTTGGGATGTGGTGACACCATCAGACCCTTTAACTCTGAGATAGCGCGT